>NW_023270426.1:64520880-64567294 GCF_011800145.1 Mirounga leonina
AAGAAGAAGAAGAAGAAGAAGAAGAAGAAGAAGAAGAAGAAGAAGAAGAAAGAAGAAGAAAGAGTGAATATGATTAGACAGGTGAGGAGAACAAAGGATACATTAGAGTCTAGGTCTGTTTTGGTCTGTTAGAAGTAACTGCATTCCAAAATTGTAAGGAATTAAGAATTAAAAAAAAGAATTCATAAAATAAGAAATTGGTTGAAAAAGGAAAGAGAAAGAAAATTAAAGTGGAAAGCCTAAGGAATTGTGGGGAAAAAATCCATGAATTCTATATATTATTTTCCCCTAGTACTGGAGTTTGACAGTTCTCTATGATCAGTAAACTTGGTCTTAGCCATACCTCTTGTCCAGAGGTCTTGTCTTAGCCGGATGTTCTTGCTTATCTTCTCAGGGAAGGGCCTGTTGCATTGATTCTCAAGTATATTTGCCCCAGGTGGAGTTGCACTCCCCTTGTCAGGGGGCCAGCCTATGTTCAAGTGGCTCTGCCTTGCTCTATGTGGCTTTCATTCCCTGAAAGCTTTCTGTGCAGCTTAAAGGATGAGAATGGAAATGGCAGCCTCCCAATCTCCAGCCCCAGAGCTGAGAGCTCGGGGCCCCACTCTTCAGTCTGCCCTCAGGGAAAAGCAGTCAGTTACTCCTATCTCCCTGGTCTCCAGCCATACTCTGTGCTCACCCAGCCTGTGACTGACTGTTTCTATCTCAGGCTCATGAACCCACCTTGAGTCCCCAAACCCTGCAGATTCATGTGGCTCGCACCAGCTCTGCAACCCCAAGGGGAGAAAGGGGGTCTCACCAGTTCTGCTGCTTGCTGGGCCCCTGCTTGGAGAGTGGTTGCTTGACCAAGCCCTGGTTCAGGGTATATGGCAACCTTGAGCTGAAAGCCCACTCCTGGGTTCGCTGATTGCAGCTGGCTTCCCCACTCTGATGCCTGGGAACGCTGCTGCACTCAGGCACCCCTGGTCTTCCTGTGACCCTGAGGATCCTGAGACCACATTGTCCCACCCAGGATTTTGCCCTGCTTTGCCACCTGAGTGCCTTTTAGGCAGGGGCGTTCCTCACCAGAGCCGACTTCTGAAAGTTCTGAGCTGCTATATCACTTTCTGGTAGCCGGCTTACAGAGGCTCGCACCGCCCATGGTTTGTCTTCCAATATATTGCCTTGGATTCACTTCTCTTCACCTCCTACTTTGCAGAAAGTGGACACTTTTCTATTTGTACAATTTCAGCTATTTTTTTCTTAGATCTCCAGTTGAGTTGCAGGTAGTCAGAATGATTTGATAGCTATCCAGCTGAATTCCTGGGACCAGATGAAATTATGGTCTCCTACTCCTCCACCATCTTGGATTCAGACCCTGAGAGAGAGAATTTTAAACAGGCTCCATGCCCAAAGTGGAGCCGTATTCAGGGCTTGATCTTATGAGGTAGATTTAATTATCATCCTCATTTTGCAGATAATGTCACTGAGAAAGTCTGAGAGAGGTAAAATGAATTGGGTGTTAAACCAGCTATCTGACTTTAAATCCTGAATTTTTCTCACAGTAATGTGGAGAGCATGGGCAAGAAGTCAGGCTCCCAGAACCTGCCAACTTGTTTACATGTTTTATTTTTCTTTCTTTCTTTTTTTTTTTTTAAAGATTTTATTTATTTATTTGAGACAGAATGAGAGAGAGAGAGAGCCCATGAGAGGGGGGAGGGTCAGAGGGAGAAGCAGACTCCCCGCCAAGCAGGGAGCCCGATGCGGGACTCGATCTCGGGACTCCAGGATCATGACCTGAGCCGAAGGCAGTCGCTTAACCGACTAAGCCACCCAGGCACCCCCATGTTTTATTTTTCAATTACGTGACATTGGTTCTTTTTGTATTGTTTGGACTTGTCTATTATAATAAATAATTCAGAGAGTTGTATATTTTTTCCATTGGCTATTTGCTCCTGTGAACTAATTATGCTACATAAAGTCATCCTTACAGCTGTTTAAATTATCCAACCAATCCAAATTCTTGTTTTGCTTCTTACAAGGTCCTGCTTGACTTGGAAAAAATGGGTGTTCCATTTCTCTCACTATATTTAGCTGCCTGGAATGGTAACTTCTACCTGCACTTTGGGACTTTGGCTCAAAGCCAGTGTGGTTACACAAGGGAAGGTAAAGTGGCTGGATTGAGGTTGTATTTTGTGTCAGCCATTTTTTTAAGGGCAGTATTTTGAGAAGAATGTTGCCACATGGCTGGAAGAAGTGTTGGGTTGCAAACATACTTGGTGTGGTTTGCTATGATTTTACTCATTATCTCCCCATTAGGCTGTCTTTATCACCTTGTCTTTTGGATACTTGCTGCTGTAAAATAGAGTTCTATGAAAGGTGGCTTGTTCTGTGCTTAAACCTGTGGCAAATCATCAACATTGCTCCTCTTTTTAAATTCCAAGAAGATATGCTAGGCACCAAGGAAAAATTGGCTAGCATTTCTTCTGCTTGTCATGTAATCATTGTATTCCCTGACTGGGAGAGATCTTGAGAGGTCAGCTTGTTCTTTCTACCTTGTCCTCATCTTCTTGACATGGATCCATTAAAAACATCCTCAAAAAAGGCATCACATTTTATTAAACCCCTGAAGAGAGTCCAACTTCTTTTTATTATTAATTCTAGTGTTTATCACTTTAGACTATATTTAAATAACACGAAGAAAAGCAGATGATGACAAGTTTGACCAACTCTGCAGTCCTCTTCCTGTTTGTTTTGGCCCAATACGTAGCCAGTTAAATTGACTATGTAAACTTCAGCTATGAACATGGAAGAAAATACGGACTGGATTATGTGATACTCAGGTGAAAGACCTAACCTTATCATCAGCGAATTCATCCTTTAACTAATTTCAATCCCTGAGGATACAATTCAAGTAAACCTCCTCTGAAACTGCCATGAACGGAAGTGGAAATAGCTTCTTGCCATTTGCTGTGTAAGAAACATACATATGTACTGGAAAATAAGAGAAAAGAAACTTTGGACTCTTAGAATAAATCATCAGAGAATTTTTTGCTGCTCAAGTCATCCTAGGAACCTGAAGTTGCTCACTAAATATGAAATTGCTTATAAACAATTTAGGACAAAACCTAACAGTTCTAAGAATTTGGTAAAAATTAACTATTATTTAGAGAAAGCAGTGCCAGGGTTTAAAATGAGCCTTCCACACAGAGGAGGACAAAGGAAGGTAATAGACAAGACCAAGGTGATAGGAGCAGAACCAAGCTGTTGGCCTGATCATTTCTGCTGAACAATTTTCATAACTTTAGGGAAGAGACATTCTCAGTCACTACCCAAACATACCTCTGTGCAATACAGCAGTATTGCTTCCATTTCATTTAAACACCTACTAATCTGTTTCCTATTTATCCACAGTTGACCTTGTCATTCTCAAATCCTCTTGTGGCTGGCTGAAGATCCTACTCCATTACCATCTGAAGCAGAAGTGTCTGAATTAGAATGCCTCTGCCATCTGAGTGAAGGACTATGCCTTGTTGGGGCCAACAGATGCCTAAAGTATCTAATCAGATGAAATGAGGTGAGAACCCCACGCTAGCACTCTGAGCAGGGCAGTGGCATTGATCCCCATTAGAACTGGCAAAAGGATGCAGCTCTTGGGGTACATTCCCACCAGTGGACTCCTTTGGCAGTCTTTTACCTGTTTTCAAGCACATGAATCATACAGTTTACCAAAATTATCCAGGACACTTAAGAAAAATACAATTTCCTCCCTATTATCCGATATTCTGATCTTGTTAGTTTGAGATAGGACCCCTGACAATGTTTTATAAGCTTTGTAGATGATTCTTGGAGACTTTCCTTTAAGTAATTGAGCTTTTCCAAAGGAATCATTTATCTTGAGTGAATGGGGGAAACTCTTTGAGCTTTAACAGTTTGCTCACCTATCTAAAAATGTAATATTTTATAGGGCTTTGGACAGCTCTGATTTAGTTCTATTATTAGCCCTTACTGAATTAGTTATATCTGCAGCAAAGTTCAGGGAGGACACCCAGGTCTTTATCAGGATTTCCAAGTAGGACAGGCTCTTCTTAAATCACCCTTAGTTTCTGAGATGTGAGCTGGTGGTCTGTGTGAGGGGTCAAAGAGCCTGATTAGCCCATCTTCCCAGGCCCCCCACTGCAGGATCAGCCATTTTTTTTTCCCCCCCGAAGTCCTGCCCTGGCCTGGAAGTAGATCATTTGCTTACTCTTTATTCTCCTGGGCCTGGCATGAGTCCTACCACACACAGGTTGTATCTAGTGTGCTAGATGTGAGTGCTGTGTTACCTCTCTATTGGAACCTCCTCTTCTCCTTACATTGCTGACTTCTGCCTCAGTTTACCAGTGTAACTCTCTAGTTCTTCACTTGATCTGCAGCTGACCTTGAGTCTTAGCCCACTACTCCAGCCCCCTGCCTTACTGCCTGCCTCTTGCCTCTTTTATCCTGTGGTCTGTTCTCTGAACCCTACTGACTAATCCTACAGTGCACAGAGTGGAGTATCCTGTGGGGCCAACGGTGGCTCCCCAGGCTTAAACTGCCTTCGTTGGAAGCTGGCTCTAGCACCTTCTAGCTGGGTGAGTTTGCACAAATACCTAACTACTTAGTTTCTTTACCTTACTTTCTTCCATCTTTATTCTCTTAGTTTCTTCATCTGTAAAACAGAGAAATAATAGTATCTACCTCACAGAATTGTAAGAATTAAATGAGGCAACACATGTAAAATACTTAGAAAGTATTTAATAAGTGGAAGCTACTCTCATGATTATTACTGGCTTACTGGGGGCCATGAAACAATTGCCTGCTTGATCATAAATTTTGTCTGCTAAATGGAATTTAGTTCACCACATCCTTAGGACATTGCCTATTGTGCTGCCCACTACATGTGTTCCCAGCTGCTTATCTCTCCTCAGCCCCTTACAGTGTCAGTGGTGTTTCTGGGGATCCTGTGCAAAGCTTGTCCAATCAGCCTCATTTATGACAATTCATTCTCTTCAATTTTCTTGCCTTTTTTTTCTTTAACTGGATTAACCAAGTTCCTTCAACTTCATAGACTTTAATTTCCAATCACTTGGTAATCTTTCTGCCTCCACTTTAAACCTTTCCAAATTCTTTTCTCACTTAGTTGCTTAAACCAAATGTGGTTTACAAAGGCTTACAAACTAGGCTGAGGATTCAAAGATTATCTTGGGGTCCCTATATGCTCTCCCTGATTCTCCATTCAGGATCATGGTAAAGTGTTGAACCTCAAATGCAGCTGTTCTTTGGCTGCTGACATGCTCTCACTCACACTGAAAATTTCCTGTGTCTTGTTATACTATTTTGCAAAAATTAATAAGATCTCAAGAAACTGCTGATCTATTATCATGGAGGGCTTAGTGGTGGACTGCCTCTTTTGAAGTGGTGAAGATAAGGAAATAATGATGGGATAAGAAGAGAAAGAATATTGCTATTTATTCAGTAAATATTTAATTAGTACCTATTTTGTGCCAGGCATTGGTCTAGGCGCTTAGGAGAATATGAATGAATAAAACAGACACAGATCTATGTCATAGAAATTTTCCATCAAAGGTGGACACAAAATCAATAGTTGTATTTAAATAAAAAACATTTTGATTAAAATTTAGAGGGATGTATTAGAGTTTAAGCAGATCATTGAAGTTTAGGAATTACGACATTTTATTACATGCTTAGCAAAATACAGATGTTATTAGTAATATTTAAATTAGTAAACAATAAATATAATAAATAACAAATGTAATCAGCCTTTATCTTGATATTTTTCACATTTTCAAAAGTTAAACTGAATGAGAGGCATGCAATTTTATCCTGGTGATCTAGAATCTTCTAGAAAGTATTGATGAGGCTGTGAGGCTCTAAGGTAAATTGTGGGTGGCAAAATTTACAAATACTGTTTGGCAGTGATCAGTTGTCCTCTAAGAGGGATTGGCAGTCTTCTGGATTAAAAAAATCAGATCTTCATTTATTAAGATTTTCTGAGTAGTAGCAGGGGTGATGTCCCTGTCTGGGGAGAGGTAAGGGTGCTGGCAGCGAGAGTGGTGAGAAGGCAGGCGTGTTGGTGGCTTAAAGATCATGTTCTCCACATGTCTATGTGAGGCTGTCTGGTGGGTGTAAGGGTTATTTCAGGACATTCTGGGGGCAGCAAAACTGACAGAAGATACAGAAAAGGGAGGGTAGTTTTCCCCCAGCCTTTAAAAATAGAAATCACATGGGGAAGAGTCACATCTTAATTTTTTATAAACTAACATTTCAATATCATGGAAAAGAAAATTACATAAAACTGTGTTTTAAAATGGTTCTGATATTTTAGTATATTTAAATTACATGTTAAAATATTTTAAAAAATAAAGAAAAGCTCTTCAAAGAATTAGAGTGGAAATTTAGAAATTTGGAGCTAATTCAACAAACTGTATTTGAAAATCCAGCCTGTATTCAGCGTTTTTTCAAGGTCCTGGGAATGCAATAGTTGGCTAAGACGTTTCTCTAGTTCTCAAAGAACTCACAATATAGTAGAGGGTGAGGGTGACACATGCAACACCGAATGAACACTATTCATTGTTGTAGATGGTCTATCAGACTAGATCCCCTCAAATTACTGTGGGAGGAGGGTGGGCTGGTTCTGGGAAGTTTTATTACCAAGTTTTTTTTCTCTTTTTATCCTTGTGTTTTATGGTTTAATCATAAGTGTAGCTTTGTATGCAAATCATCGCAAATCCTTTTGAGAAGTAAAAAATGTCCTTAAACAATCAATCAGTAAAGATAATCCTCTGATAAAGTAAAATTTGGATACAAAAATCAGACAAGAGATCAAAGTTAGAGTAATCTTAAACCATTACGTATAAAACACCCCTCAAAAACAAATAGGCTGTTCCAAAAAAAATCTCAGAGTGAATTTGCTGGAGGACTAGTCAAAGGTCATGTTGTTTCCTGATTCAAAGAGATTATCATGGGGTGGGGTGGAGTGCAGGGGGGGGGGTTGGTCGGATTTCCTTACATTCAGTAGTCTCCTGTTCCTTTTACTCTAGTTGAGTAAAGGATCACAAAGAATCTGGTCAGGATTGGGAAGAGAGGGCAACTATAAAGAAGGAGGATTCTCCATATGGGAAGACTGGCAAAATTCTAGTTCTGGGGGATTATAGGAGGGGAGAAATGGGGGCTGCCTAGGTTATTAGGAAGAAGATGGTTAAAACCTTTGATCCTGGGTCTGATCCCAGGGAGCAGGTTGAAGAGATCCTAAGCTTTCACTCAGTAGCTCCAAAATACAATCAGATGAGTATAGCCTGAATGTTTCCAATTCTAAAAGTCAAGATAGGGAGAAATTTTGTTTGGGCCCGAGAAGCAATACTGCATTAAATTAAACAAGTAGTGACAGGAATTAGTCATATGATGGAAGGCCCCACTTTATTTGCATGGGTTTGCATTTCTTTAAATCTTATTTTATGTAGTTTTAAAACTATATTTTGTATTGTTTATAATTAGCAATGTTAATGAGTAGTTTTTATTTGTATGGTTACATTAGTAAAAGCTTCTTTTATACAAAAAAGAAAAACCGACTCATATGCTAAATAATCTGAGAGACTTGTCTGGTGAAAACTAGGTGGAATTCATAACATAACTGAGGACTCCATTGTGTCTCCTAGTGTCAATGACACAAATTGCAAGCATAGCAATCCTGCCCAAGAAGAGTTACCCAGCCTTGTAAATCCAAACCTACTGAATAATGGTAGATAGCAAATCATGGCAGGGATTGGCTGGCAACCACTTTAAATCAAGAGTGGAGCATACTACATTGTCATTGCTTACTCCTATTTGGTCATAAATTTTTTGAGTGTAGGGACTGTATTTGACTTACCATTGAATCTCTGGAGCTCAAAAATATGGGATGCATAGTTGGTATTTGAGGAAAATTATGAAATGAATTAGAAACTAGGATGAGGAGTGAGGAGGGAAGCCAAAAAGGGATGTATGAGGATCTCAAAATTGAACTGAATTTGTCTTCCAAATTTGCCTAGAATCCTCCTTGGCTTTTCCTATGAGCCATAGATGGTTTACTTCATCTAAAAGGGCTTATTATGGGGCACTTGGGTGGCTCAGTCGGTTAAGTGACTGCCTACGGCTCAGGTCATGATCTCAGGGTCCTGGGATCGAGCCCTGAATGGGCTCTCTGTTCAGCGGGAGGCCTGCTTCTCTCTCTCCCACTCCCCCTGCTTGTGTTCCCTCTCTCACTGTGTCTCTCTCTGTCAAATAAATAAATAAAATCTTAAAAATAAATAAATAAATAAATAAAAGGGCTTATTAGGTACCAAAGAGAATCTTAATTTTAGTTTTCAAAGTGTAGATTTGTCTTTCCATTGAGAGCAGATTTCTTTTTTTTTTTTTTAAGATTTTATTTATTTATTTGAGAGAGAGAATGAGATAGAGAGAGAGCATGAGGGGGGGAGGGTCAGAGAGAGAAGCAGACTCCCTGCTGAGCAGGGAGCCCGACGTGGGACTCGATCCCGGGACTCCAGGATCATGACCTGAGCCGAAGGCAGTCGCTTAACCAACTGAGCCACCCAGGCGCCCGAGAGCAGATTTCTGAACAACAATGGTAGTAATTTTGTAGATTCTTTGCAGTCTTAGAATTAAGACTTCAGGGACATTATATGAGATCTCCTACCAAAATATATTTTCTGTCACCTCAAATGCACCAAGTCAAATAAGACTGTTGTCTTCAGGAAATCCTTGACATTCAGGCCCATCTATTTTATAGAGAGTGGGTAATGTAGCCCCTTTATAAAATTGCCTATTTAATTCATCTGAATTAAGTGAGAACAACAAACAGAAGAGTTTTAACCACAGAGATAAAGTAACTGAATTGCAAAGCCAAGAATGAGTGCAAGTTAATGGATTTGCATTAGGAAAGGCTTAGGAGAGCCCATTAGAACAGGCAACTGCAAAAATACAAAGTGGGATTTTGTAAAGAATCTTCTCCATAAGGATTAAAGATTAGTGCTTTGAAAATATGATAGCACACAGAAAAATAGCATTAGGAACTTAAAAAAGAAAGAAAGAAAGAAAGAAAGAAAGAAAGAAAGAAAGGAAGGAAGGAAGGAAGGAAGGAAGGAAGGAAGGAAGGAAAGAAAGAAAGAAAGAAAGAAAGAAAGAAAGAAAGAAAGAAAGAAAGCATTTTCTAAAGCAGCCATTCTCACCCAGAGTGCAAAAGACACCTTTCAGGGGCACCTGGGTGGCTCAGTCGGTTGAGCATCTGCCTTTGGCTCAGGTCATGATCCCAGGGTCCTGGGATTGAGCCCCTCATTGGGCTCCCTGCTCAGAGGGGAGTCTGCTTCTCCCTCTGCTCCTCACTCTGCTCGTGCTCGCTCTCTCTCTCTTAAATAAAATTAAAAAAAAAAAAAGACACCTTTAAGCTGGAGTGGCTTTTACGATTGCCTGGTGCCAGGTTGTTGTAGCATTGGCAGGCAGCTCCACACAGCTCCTTTCCTTCAGGAGTGCCAGCAGGGAGAAGCTTGCAGAGCATGTCTGCACAGGCGACCAGAAAACTCAGGTTCTAAGGTCTAAATAAGGAAATTGATTCTGACTAAGATTCCTTCTTAGTCAATCCTTGATGACTCTAGAGACAGCAGCCCTATTGGTTTCATTATGTGGTTTAAGAGAATGTACTGAAGAAAATGTTAATAGGACCGCCATGACTGACTACACACATTATACTGCAAGATAAGGTCAGTTTTTCTCACTCTTGGTCATCATCAGTCTATTTCATATAATACTGCTGGTCAGACTTCTTAGGCCCTCCTAGAATTTCAGTGAACAATTCCAGACATCCAAGAAACATTTTTTTTTATACAGGTACTACTTTTTAATAGCGAGCATATGAAAATAAAAGCAGTTTGACCGTCACCTCTTGGTGGCAAAGGTACAACATTTTTAGACAGTGAATAAATAGAAGGTTGTTTTAAGGAGCAGTAAACCTAGGCAAGGAGACAGTCTGGAGATAAATGCAAGAGCAGGAGGGATGGTAGAAAGGGAGGAGAACATCTTCCTGGTTGGGATATCCTCCAACCCTGTGACTCCAAGCATAGTCTGTGGACCAGGGACATCTGCAACATCTGGCAGAACCCTGGTCACCCCTACCCCTGACAGACTGAATCAGAATCTCATTGTTAAAAGGATCCCCAAGGTGATTTATATGCATAGTGAAGTTTGAGAGCTCAGTTCTAGGAGTCCTGAGAGTCCGGGTTCTGAGTATTTCTATAATTGCTAGGGTTCTCCAACTTTTGTATTTATGAGATTGTTAAAGTTGTTGTTAGAAATGAAGTTGTTAAAAAGGCAAGTTCAGAAGATCAAAGAGGTTCTAATTCTGTAGGTTTGTGTGGTACCTAGAAAATCTGTATTTCTAACAAATCTCCCAGGGATTCCAGCACAGGTAGTCACTGGATCACACTTTCAGGCCCCTCTGCCACTGATACAAGATCTGGAAAAGGAAGGCTCTGCTTACTGAATAAAATCTATTGAAGCATATGGAAAGGGAAGGAAAGATAAAATAAGATAAAAACAGAGAGGGAGATATACCAAAAGAAACTCTTTACTATAGGGAATAAACTGAGGGTTGCTGGAGGGGAGTTGGGTGGGGGGATGGGGTAACTGGGTGATAGCATTAAGAAGAGCACTTGATGTAATGAGCACTGGGTGTTATATACAACTGATGAATCACTAAACTGTACCTCTGAAACTAATAATACACTATATATTAATTAACTGAATTAAAAAAAATCTATTGAAGCAGTGGGTCATGAAAGGCTTCCTGTTTGGGACTAGTGGAAGGGAGTTCCCTGCCGGAGACATGACTGATTGTAGGACCCAAGCCCTCATCTTAATAGCTTTATCTGTGTTCTAGTCATACTGAGCTTCTTGTTTTTTCCCAAAACTCACTGTGCACTTAACCACTTCAGTCTTTGCTATGCTCTTTTTCTCTGCACGGGCTTCAGAGTCTGAAAGGCTGTGTTTAGATTCTAGCTTCAGGCATATACTAGTTTGGTGACCTCAGGCAAGTGATTCACAATCTCTGACACTCAGTGTCCTCATGTGTATAAGGGATAATGTAGTACCTGTCTTCTAGGGTTATTGTGACAATTACAAGAGAAATGGCCTGTGTAAAATATATAGCACAGTGGACAGAATTTAGCAGACATTTAGTACATTATCACAACTACTGTTGTTACTCTTTTTGGGTGGGGGGGGGGACTGGAGCACTCCCTTTTTCTTCCCAAGACTTAGTTACTCTTTGTAGCATTCCTTGATGAGTGTGCCTTCCTTATTGCCATCATGAATTATTCACCCATCTGCACTCTCATGTGTACTTAAACATTTCTCTTTGTGTCCCTTTTTGACATGTCTTTTTAGTTTGTTCCCTCTCAAGTGAACTATAAACTCATCAAAACAAACAACAACAAAAACAAACCCTGTCTTTCCCCCTTCTGTGGTTTTAGCACCTTACACATAAATATAGTTAAGGCAAGGTGTTTGTTTATGTGTTTGGCACTGTTCTAAGCACTTTTAATATATTTACTCATTTAATCCTTAAAACAACCCCATTAGGTAGGTATTGCCATTATCTCCATTTTCTAGGTGGAAAACTGAAACACGATGAGGTTAAGGAACTTGTCCAAGGGCACACTGCTAAGCAGCAGACCTGTAATTTGAACTGAGGCAATCTGGTTCCAGGAATAAAACCTTACCAGACCCTCAGTAAATGCTCCATTGTATTGTATTACATTGTGAATGCATCGACATCAGGTGACGTCCTTCCTCTTCAGAAAATGGGGTTCTGAAGTTAACAAAGGAGGAAGTTAGATCATTGTTCAGTTTCCTGATAATATCTTATTAAATTGAAACAATACCAAAACAAATCACAGATATAAAATATTTAGTGTGTTCCTTCTTAAAGGAAACCTCAAATCTATTACGAAATTGTGATGACAAGTGTTTAACTTATTTCAAAGAGCAAGATTTTGTAGAATAGCAGGAGTAAAGACTTCCTGACATTGACATTCATTTTTTTAGCTTTATTGAGGTATAATTTACATATAATAAACTTGCTCATCTAAGTGTACAATTTGAGAATTTTAGTAATTATATATAGCTGCATAACCTCCAGCACAATCAAGATACATAAAAATTCCATCACCCTAGAAAGTATACATGTGCCCCTTGTAGTTAATCCTCAACTCTGACCCCTGGCTTCAGGCAACCATCGATCTGCTTTTTGTCACTACAGTTTTATCTTTTCCAGAGTGTCATATAAGTGGAATTATACAATATGGTAGTCTTTTGTGTCTGGACTGTTTTGCTTAGAATAAAGGTTTTGAAATTTATCTGTGTTGTTGTTGGAGTTTTATTTTTATTTAATTTAAAAAAATGAAGTATAATTAACATTGGGCTATATTAGTTTCAGGTGTATAACATAATGACTCAAAAATTCTATACATTACTTACTTATTGCTTATCTTGATAATTGTACTTTTAATCCCCTTTATCTGTTTTACCAATCCTTCAACCCACCTCCCCTCTGGCAACTACCAGTTTGTTCTATGTATTTAAGAGTCTGGTTTTTTGTCTCTTGTTTTCTTTGTGTGTTCATTTGTTTTGTTTCAGAAATTTCACATATGAGTGAAATCATATGGTATTTGTCTTTCTCTGACTTATGTATTTCATTTAGTGTTATACTCTCTAGGCCCATCCATGTTGTTGCAAATGACAAGATGGCATTCTTTTTTCATGGCTGAGTACTATTCCCTTTATATATGTATACATACCACATGTTCCTTATCCATGTATGGATGGATGGACACTTGGGTTGCTTCCATAGCTTTGCTATTATAAATAATGCTGCAGTAGACATAAGGGTGCATATATCTTTTCAAATTAGTGTTTTCAGGTTTTTTTGGGTAAACATCCAGTAGTGGAATTACTGGATCATATAGTAATTCTATTTTTAAGTTTTTGAGGAAACTCCATGGTGTTTTCCATAGTGGCGGTACCGATTTGCATTCCCACCAACAGTGCATGAGGGTTTCTTTTCTCCACCTCCTTGATAAAACTTGTTATTTCTTGTCTTTTTGATTCTAGTCATTCTGACAAATGTAAGGTGATAACTCATTGTGATTTTGATTCGCAATTCCCTGATGATAAGTGATGTTGAGCATCTTTTCCTGTGTCTGTTGGCCATTGTATGTTTTCTATGGAAAAATGTCTATTTAGGCCCTCTGTCCATTTTTAAATAGGATTATTTGTGTTTTTTTGGTGTTGAGATGTATAAGTTCTTTATATATTTTGGATATTAACCTCTTATTGAATATATCATTTAAAAATATTTTCTCCCTTTCAGTAGGTTGCCTTGTTTTATTGGTAGTTTTCTTTGCTGTGCAAAAGTTTTTATTTTTATGTAGTGTGTGTTGTTTTTAATCAGTAGTTTTTCTTATTGATAAGTAGTATTACATATTGTAGAAATACCATGATTTATTTATCCATTTACTAGTTGATGGGCATTTGTATTATTCTCAGTTTTTTTGTTATTATGAATAATGCTGCTGTGAAAGTCTTTGTGTGAAAATATGCTTTCATTTCTCTCAGGTAAATATCTAGGAATGAGTTTGTTGGGTATGGTAAATCTCTGTTTAACTTTATAAGATACTGGCACATTGTACTAGAGTTCTGGTAACTTCTATTTTTGATGACACTTGATATTGTCAGTCTTTTAACTTTACCTATTTTAGTGAATGTTTAGTGGTAGCTCATTGTGATTTTAACTTGCATTTTCTTGATGACTAATGGTGTTGACTATCTTTCCTGGACCTATTAGCCATTTGCATATCTTCTTCAGTCATTGTATATCCAAATCTTGTTCATTTAAAAAATTGGGTTGTTTGTCTTTTTCTTATTGAGTTGTATGTATGTTTTCTAAAAAAAATACTCTGAATATAAATTTTTTGTCAAAGATAGTTGCAAATATATTGTCACAGTCTGTAGCTTGCATTTTCATTTTCCTAATTGTGTCTTTTGAAGAGCAAACATTTAAAATTTTGATTAATTTATCTATTTTTTCTTTTTTGTGCTTTTTGTTTCTTGCTTAAGAAATCTTTGCCTAACAATGTCACAAAGATACTCTTCTAGAAGTTCAATAGTTTTTTACATTTAAGTCTACCTTAATTTCATGTAAATTTTGAGTTTCACATAGACAGTTAAATCCTGCTTTTATTGGAGTTCTCTCTTCTTGCCATGTAGCTCATCATGTAACCCTGCCAGGTTATACATGACCATGTAGAAACTAGTATAAAAGAGTGTGTGGGTGTGAGACTCAGGGAAACCTTTAAAGCTGGTAGCTGTTCAATTCTTAAGTTCCACAATAAATAAATTGTTTAAAATTAGGCTTGTGATTTTTTGTGGGGTATGTAGAAATAATGAGAGGGAAATATCTCATGATAGATACAGAGTTCGAGTAATTTTTTTAAATCTTTAAGCCTTGGACAGATGGATATGTTCAAATCAAAGTTAACTAAATAAGGTATTAATGACTCCAAGTTTTGTTGAATCTTTTAAATGTGAAACCAAGTGATATTATTTTTCTTGGTTTTTAATTTTATGCCCATTTCCAGGAAGCATAGACTTCTTATTTGGAGAGAATGAACACTTTGCTCATTGCTACAAACCTGTCTGAAACAGGGAAGGACCAATCTTGGGAAAATTTTTCAGCCTGATGTCTTTTTTCCTAGCCTGCCTTTTGCCCATAACCACTCCCACATGCCCTGTTCCTAAGATAGTCTGAAGTTTCAAAATGCCAACAAAAAATTCTCTGTATTTAGGTTGTTTTGGATTGTTAATTATTGGTGGCAATGGATGAGTGTTCAGCACCTTGGAACTTTTGCAAAAGAAACTTAATAAGGATACGTTTGCTGTAGTTGGAAAAGTATTTGATGAACAGCTGACCTTTCAAATGTTTACATGAGTTGAATCTCTGAAATGCTAATGTTAGGAAGGTCCAAATTCTAATTCAGAGTCAGACACTGAATCCCTTTGTGGGGAAAGCTTTTAAATATCTTCAGTTTTTTCATTTGTTTTTTTAAAAAAAGGCTGACTTCACCTACTAATTAATTCGTTAATATTTGTGAATGTTTTGAGAGGATGAAAAGCACTTTTTCAGGGCAGTGCCCTATTGTTCCCTATCATGATTATGGTTTGCCACTCACCTGAAGTAAGTGGGTAAGTCATGTGCCAAGTTTGCATTGTAGAAAGGAAATGATTCTACAGATCCTTAACTGTGAGTTGGAAAAAGATGTTTCTTTCACGTGGAGCTTGTGAATAAAGCTTCCACTGTTCTAAGGAAAAAAATGTAAAAGGAAACCTAGTTGTCTGGATTAGGTCACTTATAAATACCTTTAAAAATATTTACATAAATCTCCATTGACTAACCAATTCTCTGCAGCACATTTCATAAAAATTTCTTCTCAAGTAATTTCTTTTGAAAATTCATACATTTGGTGAGTTCCCCCCACCCACTGTCTTGCATGGGGCCTGGTGTTTACATAGTGCTCAGTTAACTTAAAAAAATTAATCCATGTGTCTCAAAAAACTAGGGAGATAAGCTGAGGAAGAAAGTTGGGGTGGAGGATTTGGGAAGGGCCTCTTTTCTATGGTGGCTTTTTTTTTTTTTTTCTGATGTACTATTTTAGCATAGTTTTTTTTTTTTTTTTTAAGATTTTATTTATTTATTTGACACAGAGAGAATGAGAGAGACAGAGAGCACATGAGAGGGGGAAGGGTCAGAGGGAGAAGCAGGCTCTCTGCCGAGCAGGGAGCCCGATGCGGGACTCGATCCTGGGACTCCAGGATCATGACCTGAGCCGAAGGCAGTCGCTTAACCAACTGAGCCACCCAGGTGCCCCTAGCATAGTTTTTGCTTACATTCAGTTGCTTTGTTGCTTGAGTTCCTCTTTTAGATGAGTTCCTGCATCCCTCAGCAACTGCACCAGTCACCAAGGCTGTCTCGCCCTAAGCAGTTCCAGAACTCTCCTTTTGTGGTTCTGACATTGCACAGGAAGCAGCAAGCCAGGGCATGTCCATATCTTCACTGGAAAAGGCCATTTTGAAATTGTTCTAAAATTACTAATCATTTTGGTTGCACTTGAAGTATGAAGGGAATTCTCAGGGAATCACATGCCATAGACGTCATCTGATTTCCATGAAGGGAAGATAAATGTTGTGTTGTTGTTATTGGAAACAGTAAAAAGAATTGCCTCTTTTGAGGTCTGATCATACCTTGAAGGCGTCTGGAATGGAGAACAGAGGTCATTTTTAGTGTTCAAAAACTGAAACAAAAGACAACAGTTTCCAGCATAGTGTTAAAAACCAAACAGACAAATAAACAAACCCCCCCAAACAAAGTTTTCAGCACTTAAAATTTAGAGGTTTCACTGAAAATCTGGAATCCCAGCTGTTTTTTGAAAAATTGGGAGATCTGGTGTTTCTGGATCTTGCTTTCAGATTTGACAAAACTGATTAGATGGATCATCAGCTGCCCCTTGGAACATCTGAAGGCTCATATTACCAGCTTGTTCCCTGGAAATATGATCTACAGGGTTTACATGCTTAGAATAAAGGTCCAAATATATCCTCTTAAGTCATTCTTTTCACTCTCTCTTAATAGTTCCTATCCTTTGAACAGGAAATAGATACGGGAAAGCATGATAAGAGAATGAATGACTCTTTATCATGCTTTCCCATGTCTATTTCCTGTTCAAAGGACAGGAGCTATAGAGAGTGAAAAGAGTGTTTTAAGAGGATATATTTGGACCTTTATTCAGCTGTTTATAGGCAATACTTCACCAGGTTATCCAAATAACTCAAATTTAAATATACCGATTCAAATATACTTCCTCGGATTTTTGTGAGGGGAAGATGTGTATGTGTTATGAATTATGTAGGCTTAAAAAGAAAATTAAATATTTTTCAAAATGGTTTATCTGATATTTAGGGCCTTTTAAGCAAAAACTTGCTAGTGTGACCACTTGACAGCAAACAAACTAATCTCCACTGTAGTCTAGTGACTACCACCAGAATTATATTTATATCTAAAGAGAGGTAAAATAACAATCAGACACCAGTACCTCTTTACTGAAAAGTATGGGTGAATTTCTGAGACCACATTTATTCTAAGATATATTTTGTTTATAATTCTGCCTTTTTTCACTAGACATAAATTGCTTCATAGATATTCATCCTTCCTTCCTAATAGCATCCTGATTTTCTTCTGGGGTGTTATCTCTCTCCCATCTATTGCAGTCCCAGGAGGCTGAAGGGTGGTAGTAGTAAATCAAGCCACCTTGGATTCCCATTAGAGAAGCCCTTGGTTCTTACCCTTACTGCCGGATATAGGCTTGTGACTCAAGTTTTGAAAGGGGGACTCTTGGTTATTTGAATCTTGGACAGAGTAGTACAAAGTCAAAAGCAATAGTTGAAGCTCAGGCATTGCAGGGATGTTGCTCTGATGGTCATTTGGTTCCTTGTCTTGTTCCTGTCCTGTTCTAAAGTCTGGTTTCTCCAGGCTCCCTCTTGACTTCATGAAATTTCCCAATATTCTGTTTAATTTTCTTTTCTTTCTTTCTTTTTTTCTTGCATAAAATCAGACAGCTCTAACTGATATATCTAAGCCCTGACTGTCTTGCCACTTGCCCTGCTACTGCCTTAGTCCATTCTCCACCATCTCTTGCCTGGGAATACCAAAGTAGACTTCTTGCCAATCAAAACAGATACATTTATATATATCTGCTAAAACATTTTATAAGTCAATTCAAGTCACTTCTCTGCTCAAAACCTTCAAGTGGCTTCCCAATTCACTCTGAGTTAAGGACAAAATCTTTACACGTTTAAGAAGGTTCACCATGATCTGACCCCTAATGCCTTTGTGACGTCATTTCCTACTACTCTTTCCCTCCTTGCTACACTGGCCTCATTGCTGGTCCTCTAATGTCAGGCATAATCCAGTCCCAAGCATTCTTCACTTGCTCTTCCTTCTACCTTGAATACTTTTTCTCCAGACAGCCACTTTAGCTCATTCTCTCACTTTGGGATTTTGTTCAAATATCACCTATGTGGTGAGACCTTCCCTGACCACTGTATTTACAATGTAAAGACTCTCCCACCATTGGCATTTCCTACCCATTTCTCAGCTGTTTTTAATTTTTAAATTTTAATTCCAGTATAGTTAACAGACAGTATTATATTAGTTTCAGGTATACAATATAATGATTCAACAGTTCTATACATTGCTTAATGCTCATCATGATAAGTGTACTCTTAATCCCTTTAACCTATTTCACCCATTCTCCCCCCAATCCCCCACTCATCTCCTGTCTGGTAACCATCAGCTTGTTCTGTATACTCTTTTTTTGTCTCTTTTTGTTTGTTTTGTTTCTTAAATTCTGCATATGAGTGGAATCATATGGTATTTGTCCTTCTCTGACTGACTTATTTTACTTAGCATTATACTGTCTAGATCCATCCATCTTGTTGCAAATGCAAGATTTCATTCTTTTTTTATGGCTGAGTAATATATATATGTATATATATACATCTTCTTTATCCATTCATCAATGGATGGGACACTTAGGTTCCTTCCATGTCTTGGCTATTATAAATAATGCTGCAATAAACATAGGGGTACATACATATTTTCAAATTCGTGTTTTCATTTTCTTTGGGTAAATATTCAATATTACTGGAATTACTAGATCATATGGTAATTCTATTTTTAAGTTTTTGAGGAACCTCCCTACTGTTTTCCATAGTGGCTATACTAACAGTGTAGCATTCCCAGTAACAGTGCCTACGGGAGCCTTTTTCTCCACATCCTTGCCAATACTTGTTATTTCTTGTCTTTTTGATTCTAGGCACTCTGACAGGTGTAATGTGATATCTCATTATAGTTTTGATTTGCATTTCCCTGATGATAAGTGATGTTGAGCATCTTTTCCTATGTCTGTTGGCTATCTGTATGTTTTCTATGGAAAAAGTCTATTCAGGTCTTCTACCCATTTTTAACAGGATTATTTGGGGGTTTTTTGGTGTTGAGTTGTATAAGTTCCTTACATATTTTGGATATTAACCCCTTATCAGATCTATCATTTGCAAGTTTATTCTCTCATTCAATAGGTTGCCTTGCCATTTTGTTAATGATTTCCTTCACTGTGCACAAGATTTTTATATTGGTGTAGACTCCTTAGTTTATTTTGGCTTTTGTTTCCCTCGCCTTTAGGAGACATATCTAGGAAAATGTTGCTACAGCTGATGTTGAGAAATAACTGCCTATGCTCTCTTTTAGGATTTTTATGGTTTCAGGTCTCAGATTCAGGTCCTTAATCCATTTTGAGTTAATTTTTGTGTATGTTGTAAGAAAGTGGTCCAGTTTTATTTTTTTGCACATAGCTGTCAAGGTTTCCCAACACCATTTGTTGAAGAGACTGTCTTTTTCCCATTGCATATCCTTGCTTCCTTTGTCAAAGATTAATTGGCCATATAATCATGAGTTTATTTCTGAGCTCTCTATACTGTTCTATTGATCTATGTGTCTATTTTTTTGCCAGTACCATACTGTTTTGATTGCTATAGCTTTGTAGTATACCTTGAAATCTGGAATCATAATACCTCCAGCTTTGTTCTTCTTTCTCAAGATTGCTTTGGCTATTTGGTTTTATTTTGTGGTTCCATACAAATTTTAGGATTATTATAGTTCTGAGAACAATGTTGTTGGTATTTTAATAGGGATTGCATAAATCTGTAGATGGCTTTGGATAGTATGGACATTTTAATAATATTTGTTCTCTCAATCCATGAGCATAGTACATCTTTCCATTTATTTGTGTCATCTTGAGTTTCTTTCATCAGTGTTTTATAGTTTTCAGAGTATAGGTCTTTCACCTCCTTGGTTTATTGCTAAGTATTTTTATTATTTTTTGGTATAATTGTAATTGGGGCTGTTTTCTTAATTTCTCTTTCTGCTACTTCATTATTAGTGTATAGAAATACAATGGATTTCTAGGGTGTGTGGGTGGCTCAGCTGGTTAAGCGACTGCCTTCAGCTCAGGTCATGATCCTGGAGTCCCTAGATCGAGTCCCTGCTCGGCAAGGAGTCTGCTTCGCCCTCTGACCCTATCCCCTCTCATGTGTTCTCTCTCTCTCATTCTCTGTCTCTCAAATAAATAAATAAAATCTTTAAATAAAAAAAGGAAATACAATGGATTTCTAAATATTAATTTTGTATCTTGTGACCTTATTGAATTCACTTATCAGTTCTAGTAGTTTTTTGGTGGAATCTTTAGGATTTTCTATATATTATTTCATGTCATCTGCAAATACTGAAAGTTTTACTTCTTTCTTACCAATGAATGGATGCCTTTATTTCTTTTTGTTTTCTGATTGCTATGGCTAGGACTTCCAGTACAGTGTTGAGTAAAAGTGGTGAGAGTGGACATCCTTGTCCTGTCACTGACCTTAGGGGAAAAGCTCTCAGTTTTTCTACATTGAATATGTTGTTTCCTGTGGGTTTTTCATATAAGTCCTTTCTTATGTTGAGGTATGTTTTCTGTAACTCTACTTTGTTGACATTTTTTATTATCAGTAGATGTTGCACTTTTTCAAATGCTTTTTTTGCATCTATTGAAACGATCATATGGCTTTTATCATTTCTCCTATTGATGTGATATATCACATTGATTGATTTGTGAATATTAAACCACCATTGCATCCCAGGAATACATCCCATGTGATCATGGTAAATGATTTTTTAAATGTATTGTTGGATTCAGTTTGCTGATATTTTGTGGGGGATTTTTGTGTCTATGTTCATTAGAGATATTGGCCTGCAGTTCTCTTTTTTTGTAGTATTTTTATTTGGTTTTGGTATCAAGGTAATGTTAGCCTCCTAAAATGAATTTGAAGCTTTCCATCCTCTTTTGGTTTTTTGGAATAGTTTGAGAAGAATAGGTATTAACTCTTCTTTAAATGTTTGGTAGAATTCACCTGTGAAGCCCTCTGGTCCTGGACTTTTATTCATTGGGAGTTTCTTGATTACTGATGCGATTTTATTGCTGGAAATTGGTCTATTCAAATTTTCTATTTCTTCCTGTTTCAGTTTTAGTAGATTTTATATTTCTAGGAATTTACCCATTTCTTCTAAGTTGTCCAATTTGCTGGCATATAAATTTTCATAACATTTTCTTACAATCCTTTGTATTTCTGTGGTGTCAGTTGTTATTTCTCTTTCATTTTTGATTTTGTTTAATTGAGTCTTCTCTTTTTCTCTCCTTTTTTAATTAAAAAATCTTTTTATGAGTCTGGCCAAGGTTTATCAAATTTGTTGATTTTTTTTCAAAGAACCAGCTCCTTGTTTCATTGGTCTGTTCTATTGTTTTTTTAGTTCCTATTTTGTTTATTTCTGCTCTAATCTTTATTATTTCCTTCCTTCTCTTGTCTTTGGATTTGCTTGTTCTTCTTTTTCTAGCTCCTTTAGGTGTTAAGGTACACTGTTTATTTGAGATTTTTCTTGTTTCTTGAGGTGGGCCTGTATTGCTATAAACTTCCCTTTTAGAAAAGCTTTTGCTGCACTCCAAAGATTTTAGACTGCGGTGTTTTCATTTTCATTTGGCTCCAGGTATTTTTTTAATTTCCTCTTTGATTTCTTTGTTGACCCATTCATTGTATAGTAACATGTATTTGTGTTTTTTCCAGATTTTTTCTTGTGGTTGATTTCTAATTTCATAATGTGGTCAGAAAAGATGCATGGTATGACTTTAATCTTTCTGAATTTGTTGAGAATTGTTTGTGGCCTAACATGTGATCTATTCTGGAGAATGTGTATTCTTCTGTTTTAGGATGGGATGTTCTGAATATATCTGTTCAATCCATCTGGTCCAGTGTGTCATTCAAAACCACTGTTTTCCTTGTTGATTTTCTGTTTGAGTGATCTATCTATTGATATAAGTGGGGTGTTAAAGTCCTCTACATACAGTATTATTGAATTTTAATCAATTATTTCCTTTATGTTTGTTATTAGTTGCTTTATGTATTTGGGTGCTCCCATGTTGGGTGCATAAATACTTATTATATCTTCTTGTTAGATTGTTTTCCTTTATGATCATATAGTGTCCTTCTTTGTCTTTGGTTACAGTCTTTGTTCTAAAGTTTATTTCATCTGATATAAGCATTGCTACTCCAGCTTTCTTTTTACTTCCATTTCCATGATAAATGCTTTTCCATCTTTTCACCTTCAATATGCATGTGTCTTTATGTCTGAAATGAGTCTCTTCTAGGCAGCATATAAAAAGAGTCTTGCTTTTTTACTCATTCCATCACCTTATGTCTTTTGATTGGCACATTTAGTCCATTTTTATTCAAAGTAATTATTGATAAGTCTGTACTTATTGCCATTATGTTACTTGTTTTATGGTTTTCTGTAGTTCTTTTTTGTTTCTTTCTTCTTTTGCCCTCTTCTATCCCACTTTGCTGGCTTTCTTTAATGATATACTTGGATTCCTTGCTGTTTATTTTTGTATATCTGTTACTGGTTTTTGATTTGTGGTTACCATTAGGTTTATATATAACATCTTATTTGTATTGTAGTCCATATTAAGTTGATGGTTGCTTAAGTTTGAACCCATTCTTTACCCACCCACCCCCCATGTTTTACATATACGCTGTCTTATTTTACATTTATTTATTTATTTTTAAAAAGATTTATTTATTTACTTTAGAGAGCGAGAGCAGGGGGAGGGGCAGAGGGAGATGGAGACAAGCAGATTCCCTGCTGAGCAAAGAGCCTGATGTGGAACTCAATTCCAGGACCCTGAGATCATGACCTAACCTGAAACCAAGAGTCAGATGCTTAACTGATTGAGCTACCCAGGCATCCCTCCTTTTATTTTATAATCCCTTCACTGATTTTTTTTTTCTAAAGAAGGTGAGAGATAGTGGGGGGAGGAGCAAAGGGAGAGGCAGAGAAAGAATCTTAAGTAGGCTCCATGCCCCGTGCAGAGCCTGATGTGGGGCTTGATCTCACAACCCTGAGATCATGACCTGAGATGAAATCAAGAGTTGGACACTTAACTCACTGAGCTGCCCAGGCACCCCCCACCCCAACTGATTTTTATAGAGATACTTAATTTACTGCTTTTGTGCTTCCTACTTTTCACACCTTTACTGACAGTATTTCCTTTCTACTCAAGGAATCCCTTTTAACATTTCTTGTGGGGCTGATCTAGTGTTCATGAATTCCTTTAACATTGTCTGGGAAACTCTTGATCTCTTCTTCTATTCTGAATGTTAGCCTTGCTAGATAGAGTATTCTTGGCTACATGTTTTTGTTTGTTTGTTTGTTTTCTTTCCTCACTTTGAATATATCATGCCAATCCCTTCTGGCCTCTAGTTTCTGCTGAAAAATCAGCTGATAGACTTATGGGTTTCCCTTGTATGTAACTTTTGCTGCTTTTGAAATTCTCTCTTTATAACTACTTTTTGCTATTTTAATGACTATGTGTCTTGGTGTGGACCTCCGTGGGTTGATTTTATTGGGGGCTCTCTGTGCCTCCCGGATCTGGATTTCTGTTTCCTTCCCCAGATTTGGGAAGTTTTCAACTATTATTTCTTCAAATAAATTTCCTACCCCCTTTTTTCTCTCTTCTTGTGAAATCCCTATAATGTGGTTGTTATTACAACTGATAATGTTGCTGAGTTTCCTAAGTCTATTTTCATTTTGTATTTTTTTTCTGTCTCCTGTTCAGCTTGATTGCTTTCCATGACTCTGTCCTCCAGGTCGCTGATCTGTTCTGCTTCCTCTGGTGTACTCTTTATTCTCTTTAGTATATTTTTAATTTCAGTTCTTGAGTTTTTCATCTCTGATAGGTTCTTTTTTATGTTTTTTAATCTCATTGTTAAGAGTTTCACTGATGTCCTCCACTCTTTCCTCAAGTCCAGTAAGTATCTTTATTACCAACAATTGTCTACCAGGCACATTACTTATCTCTGTTTTGTTTAAGTCTCTTGTCCTGTTCTTTCATTTGGAACATATTTCTCTATCTCCTCATTTTCTCTAACTCTCTGTGTCCATATTTATGTCTTAAGAAACTCAGCTATGTCTCCTGTTCTTGAAAGTGGTGGCCTTATGAAGAAGAGGTCCTGTGGTGCCCTGCAGTGCAGTGTTTCCTGTTCACTGGAAGCTTGTGCTTCAGGGCTATCTCCTGTGTGTGTTGCATGTGCCCTACTGTTGTCACTGAGCTGCTTTGCCTTCAGTTCAGTTGTCTGAAATGGCTCTCTTTGCCTGTTGTGGGTAGGGTTTGTTTCCTATGTTGTTAGTGGGACAGTCTGGGGTTGCCTTGGTCTTGAGTCATACCAGGTATTTGCCAGAGATGTGGTATCACCAAACCGTAGGGCACTTTCCCTATGTTGTCCCCTGAGAAGATTTTATTGGTGGGCAGGGTCTGTAGTCAGACCTGATGTTTGTCCTCATTTTACTGCTGATACTACAGTGGGACTGGTTATATGGTTATCTTGCCCTTTCCTGGCCAGGAGTCACTTTGGAATGGGCAGATCCCTATTAGGACTACTTACACACTGCCAGGCTTGTGACATCGTTTTGGATAGGCTCCTACTACAGGTGTATTGGAGGGAGTATCAGGTCTAGAGGAGAATGCAGAAGTGGGGTGTGCTGTTAGCAAGTTAGGTAGCAAGTTTTGGTGCTATATGGTTCTTGCAGGTATATGTGTCTAGGCTGGGGCATGGGGAAAGGAAATGGAGTCCGCCAGCTCTTTTGCTCTTGGGTAAGTCTCCCAAAGATCCCTGCCCCTCCAGCCACACTCTGAGATCAGTAAATGAATCTCCCTCCCATATATCCCAGGCATTTTTCAAACTGCTGCTATTATGCTGTATCTCCATGGGGCTATTTGTTGTCCTGCCTCTTTAAGGGTGGGAACTCAGTTTCCTTTCACCCTTCTGGCTGTCCCAGAGTGGAGCCTGCTGATTTTTAAAGTTCCAGCTGGTAAGCCCCACTCATTGTTGGGCCTCTCTGGTTTCAAAGCCAAATGTTATGGGCATTTGTCTTCTCCATGCAGGTTCCCTCCTCTCTCCATATCCCAGTTTTCCTCCCTCCTGTGGACAGTTCCACAGGTTTGTTTAGCTCCCAAGCATGTCTCCCTTCCCTCTTTACTGTGGCCTCTTCCCTACATTTAGCTGTGGAGAGTCTATTCTGCCAGCCTTTGGGTCATTTTCTGGGTTATTTACTTTGATGTGGGTGTTACCTAGTTGTATCCATGAGATGAGGTGAGTTTAGGGTATTTCTATTCTGCCATCTTCCCTGGAAGTGCCAGCTTATTTTTAAATTTTATGTTATAGAACTTTATTTCTCACCATCTAAAATAACCATGTGGTTTTCTAAAAATTGCCTATCTATGCTCCTGGAACATAAGCTTCAAAAGGTCATATAATGTTCACTTCTGTATCTTTAACATATAGAATAGTGCTTGGCATGTCAATTCATTGTATAAATGATGTGCACCTTGGAGGAACAGTTTTTTTTTTTTTAAGATTTATTTATTTATTTTAGAGAGAGAGAGAGGCACAGGGAGGAGCAAAGGGAGAGGGAGAAAAAGTCTTAAGTGGACTCGATACTGAATGCAAATCCCAATGCAGGGCTCGATCTCATGACCATGAGATCATGACCTGAGCTGAAACCAAGAGTCGGACACTTGACTGACTATGCCATCCAGGCACTCCGGAGCAGTTATGTTTTATTTGAATTGTGTCCTTAATATCTAGCACAACGCAAGGCACAGGATGGGCATATAATAAATATTTGTTTTTGTATTTGTCCCTAGCTGTTATAATTGTTAAATAGGACAGAGTCATCAGGATCTAATCCTTCCATGGTTTCACTCTTTTGGATAAGTACTTTGTAATAATCATAGGGACTAACTCCACCCAGTATTTGAGCTCATATTCATTTTAATGAAAACAAAACAAAAAAATGACAACTTGATCAGGATAGAACTTGCTTAAAGAAAGACTCAGATTAGCTTCAGCAAGCTTATGTCGTCAGCATTTTGGAAGTGAAGCTCTGAGGTTGAATCAAGCCAAGAAATACAATTGATCATCCTAGTCTGCAAATTTCATTTGCAAGTTCAATTGAAGTGTAAGTGGAATGGGATCATGTTATTAGTTCTCTTAGAGGCACAGATTTCCAGGATAGGAAAGTGTGTCTGTGCCTGCCTGGTCAGTCAGCCATGGGCTGTCAATGCAGTGTTCCCAGGGACACTCCTTGGAGGGAACAAAAGGACATAAGAAGAGACTATTACTAAGCAAAATGTTTTGATCTTTCCATCCTCTTCTCCACACTCTCCTGTCCCCAGCACACACCAAGTTAGACCAAATGGTTGTGGTATTATGATAAAAAGATAAATATAATTCTAATCTAAGTTTAGTCATTTTTTTCAGCCAGAATATTTCTTGTCCTCCTTTTGCAATTCAGCATTCTAATTTTCTTTTCCGTCTCCAAAATTTTGTCTTTTAGGTTGGCAGGGATTCAAATGGTATTAATCATTATTTCTAATTATTTAAGCTATTTCAATGATTGAAAAGAATGTCTATGATTATAGGTTACTGCTGAATAATGGGGTCCTTTCAAAATCTCATTGGTCAGTTTCAATTTAGTTAGGAAAAAAATCATAAAGACAAAAATATAAGTTTGAGAAACTACCCTTTTTAGCTACAAACACTAGCTTGCATTCTTCTTACCAGAAGTGGAGGAAAGATTTTGCTGCAAACTTAGGAGAATACTGCTTATTAACTTCTTTATAATGTGATGAGATTTTTTTTCCTTCCTGAGTTTCAGCAATTTTGAAATGTCAAGATAGTCTCATTTTTCCTTTTAACTCAACTCTGGAATCCAGAATTTCTTCCTTGGATCGTGAATTCCCACACCCCAAGAGAATTTTGAATTTCTTTTCTTTTTCATAAAAAGTAATAAATGGCACCTGAAATATTTGAGTTAGATAAATCCCAGCTAAGGTTAAGTTCACCTTTTTGAGACCTGCTATTCAAATCATAGCTGCCTGGAGCTGGAGTGGTTCTGTTGCACCCAAGTATTTGAGGAAATCTTACTGGGGATTGAGAGCTGACTCTCATACTTTATGTGTACATATCAATTGAAGAAATAAGATAATTATCTAAAACCTTCATGTAAGATTTCATTAGAGTTTTTTGCAGGGAGGGGCAGTTGTTTGGTTTTTTTTGTTTGTTTTGTTTTGTTTTAGTCAAGCTTACATATTAATGGCAGTGGGATTTTTTGTGTGGGTTTTTATTTTATTTTGTGTCTTCTTCAGTAAATGCTGTTCTTGTACATGTGACGCCAAATAAAGTAACTGTTCAGCTCAGACAGAATTATTATATTCATTATTTATAAGATAATGTGCATTTGTAATCAGTGGAGCAATTATAAATTCCAGATGGCAGGGGCCATTCCTATTAATTTTTCTATCCCCAGAGCTTAGCACAGTGCCCAGCACATAATAGGTCCTCTACACTTGCTTAATGTGAACCAACTAAGCTAATGGGATGGTTTATTACTGTGATCTAGTTTTTTGACCTATAAATGTGGCATCAATTATCTCTTTGATATGTTCTATTATTACTATGCCATTTAGAAGTTCTTAGAATCACATATTGGGCTCATAATAGTAATTCCTTGAATTTGAATAACTGAGAAATACTTATATCCATTATTTCAGTATGTTCCCACTACATCTCTATTAAGTCAGGAGGCATGGAAGCCCAGAGTTTAAGAGATTATTTATCATTCTTTATTCTAACTCCAGGCCAGTTCTCTCTTTTTTGCTAACCATATGGTAGGCATAATGAACACATTATTAACTTCCAATAAAAAAATTTCCTTCCTGGGGTGTCTGGATGGCTCAGTTGGTTAAGCTTCCAACTCTTGATTTCAGCTCAGGTCATGATCTCAGGGTTGTGAGAGCAAGCCCCACTTTTGGGTCTGTGTTCAGTGGGGAGTCTGCTTGAGATTCTTTCCCTCTCCCTAGCCCTCTGTCCTTACCCCCCCCATCCCAGCATGTGCTCTGTCTCTCTAAAATAAATAAATAAATCTTTTTAAAAATTTCCTTCCTGAAGACTCATTGGTTGAGTGTTAAAATAATGATGGGGAATTCAGAAATCAAGCTTCTGATATCTTTATATTGTTGGCATGAATTTTAGAGTTTTATTTCAAATAGCTATTTTCCAGACTGAAGCTCAGCATGAAGGAAAAATCGGCTCTGGGCTATCTGCTTGAGGATTGTTTACTTAGTGGATTAATAAGACAGTTGTTGGTTTATTCCAAGGTTGGCTTCTAGATGGGGATCCCTGAAGGTTGATATGTGTTGACAGGTCACAAAATAGTTTTAATAGCAAATTCAACATAATGGAAATGTCTTCTGAATTATTAGACTAATGTACTTATTGTTCACCTCCCCAGTTGGAGGAATTGAGAGATGGTTTTATAAATACTTGTACATAAGAAGTCTTATTTAAGGTTTACAAACATATTAGAAAAAGATGGCTTGTCTTTTCTTAAAATTGTCTACTTCATCTTTTTTTCCCTCTGCTTTGCCTATTTTATGAGCCCCAAGGCCTGAGATTCTATGCAGTTTCCTCTTCTTTCCATAAATACTTTCTCCAATTGGTTTGTCAATAAGGCAGGCAGTATTTACTTGGTTGACTGATTAATTTTTCAGAATTTTAGATATGAAAAAATATTGTTTTCTCACCAAAATTTAATTGTCCCAATCATCAACATTGTCCTTATGTTTGCTTAGACAAAAATTTTCCCATTTCCTAAATTTTTTTTGTAGAGCTAGAGCTTATTAATACTGCCAGAAATTGTTAAGTTAGGTCAATTGTACCTTTTGTTTTTCTCTAAATAATCTAATCTCAAATCTTTAAACATTTTTTATTCTTCTTCCTTTTTAATACCCTCTAATTCTAAATACCTTCAAGCGTATACTAGCTAAATGGTTGCCTCAGGTTGAAATGCAATTCACTATAAGTTTCACTTTTTTCATCTAAATGTGCAAACTCCTTCAAGGCAGAGACCTTATTTTTTTCTGTATTCCTCTTTTTTTTCCTATCACATTTTTTACCAAGTTAGCTTGGTACCTTCAAAAGAGGAACATCATACATGGTTATTTGCTTAATGAGAAATCAATAATAGTCCATATCTGTATTTCTTAATAGCAACAATAAACACTTTTAACATTGATCTCATTATAAATGTTAGACAAGTTAGGAAGAATGGTAACAGAACAATGCAAATTGTTTTACAGAAATGAGGATTACAGCAGCTATTAATGCATAATGTGTACTGAAGATATTGATAAGGTTATCTCAATCTCATTTTATTTTATGTCTTATCACCTTGTTTACCCTGTCCTTTAATGTTTGAATATGACATCAATTGACTTTAATGACTTGTATTGCAGTTATCTTTTTTCCCTTGATTAATTTTTTAAAAGACTACCCCCATTCTTAGAACAAAATGTCATGATAGGGACATGTGTATCCTAAACTGCCCATATGTTACCAAATCAAGTTTAGATTCTGTGCAGATCGTTCTGAGCCTGTTATTTGACTAGGAGGATTTTGCAGCCTTTAATAGCAAAGCAATTATTGGATACGTATGCTCCAAAGTTGATGATACGTTTTGCTTAACATTTTACATGGTATCTAAAGTGCCCTTAAATTTAAAAAGTGAACTTTTGAGTTGCTAGCCCAGTGATTAAGAACTCTATAAATGTCTACCTATAAATGTCATATTTCATGAATAGGTATGAATAACTGCAACTTCTTATTGACAGTGACCTCAGTGATTTCCCCCAGTGGTTGGGCAGGCATCTAAAGTTTAGCTCTTTAAAGTTCAAAGCTAACTTAGATGGTAAGATATTGGATCAGTTGTGTGAGTGGAGTTTTTTATCTGGTATGGGGCTTTGTGAGTGAGTTTTGGAGTTAGACTGCTTGCCTTTGAATCCTGTCTTTGCCATTCTCAAACCATGTGGAAGTGCTACCAAATGATTTGACCTTTTTGTATGTTTCCTTATTGGCAGAAAGGGAATAATGATAGTACTTCCCTAAGAAGATTGTTATGAGCTTGAAATTAGATACTTAAATTGCTCAGTTAGCACTTAATAAAGATCAGATATTATTATTATTATTCTCTTTCTATGATCTATCTCTACTTTTTTTTCCATCTACATGACTTTAGCCAAGAAAGTCCTGACCCTGAGGACCATTTCAGAGACTTCCTCTTTCCCTCTCTTCTTCTTGTTCCCTTTCCTCCCTTCCAGACTGGCAGTGATGTGGAATGCAGTCTTCCTAATTTGTTGCTCCTTTCATTTTCAGAGTTTTGATGATATGGCCTAAGAGAATACAGAGTTTAACAAACATGGGGGTGGGGTGATAAAGCTTAAATTGTACCAGTATAATTCTTGCCTCCCTTATGGAGATGTTCTCCATTCCTTCAAATTATTTAAGATTTATTTATTTACTTATTTTAGAGATAGAGAAAGAGAAGGAGAGAGTGGAGGGAGGGACAGAGAGAGAGGGACAAGCAGGCTCTGTGCTGAGCACAGAGGCCCACACGGAGCTCCATCCCATGACCTTGAGGTCATGACCTGTGTCAAAACCAAGAGTCGGATCCTTAACTGACTGAGCCACCCAGACATGCCTCATTCTAATTATTTAAAGGCAAAAAGTACCTGCTTTCTTCTTCTATGAAAACCCTTTTCCACATGGACTAGTATAAAGATCAGTGAGCTTGTTTGATGAAATGAAATTTGTCTATTATAGATTTCTCCTTCATGCAGGAATGGTGCCTTTGGGGAATTCTTTGCAAACCCAGCACCAAGTCTATTATATTATTACTTTCTCAAATTCAGAGTGTTTTTTAACATTGGGGTGCATGTGCCCCTTCTTTTCACTACATCTGTATCTTTGGGGTAAATACCCAGTACTGCAATTGCTGGGTCATAGGGTAACTACCCAGTAGTGCAATTGCTTGGTTGTATGGTAGCTCTATTTTTAACTTTTGAGGAACCTCCATACTGTTTTCCAAAGTGGCTGTACCAACTTGTATTCCCACCAACAGTGTAAGAAGGTTCCCCTTTCTCCACATCCTCTCCAATGTTTGTTGTTTCTTGCCTTGTTAATTTTGCCATTCTACTGGTGTAAGGTGGTACCTCAATGTGGTTTTGATTTGAATTTCCCTGATGGCTAAATGTTGAACATCTTTTCATGTGTCTGTTAACCATTCGTATGTCTTCTTTGGAGAAGTGTCTGTTCATGTCTTCTGCCCATTTTTTGACTTGATTATTTGTTTCTTGGGTGTTGAGTTTGAGAAGTTCTTTATAGATCTTGGATACCAGCCCTTTATCTGTAGTGTCATTTGCAAATATCTTCTCCCATTCTGTGGGTTGCCTCTTAGTTTTGTTGACTGTTCCCTTTGCTGTGCTTTTTATCTTGAGGAAGACCCAAAAGTTCATTTTCGCTTTTGTTTCCCTTACCTTTGGAGAGGTGTCTTGAAAGAAGTTGCTGAGGCTGATGTGGAAGAGGTTACTGCCTATGTTCTCCTCTAGGATGTTGATGGATTTCTGTCTCACATTGAGGTCTTTCATCCATTTAGAGTTTATCTTTGTGTATGGTATAAAAAAATGGTAGAGTTTCATTCTTTTGTATCTAGCTGTCCAATTTTTCCATCACCATTTATTGAAGAGACTATCTTTTTTCCTTTGGATATTTTTTCCTGCTTTGTTGAAGATTAGTTGACCATAGAGTTGAGGGTCCATATCTGGGCTCTCTGTTCTGTTCCATTGATCTATGTGCCTGTTTTTGTGCCAGAACCATGCTGTCTTGGTGATCACAGCTTTGTAATATAGCTTGAAATCAGGCAACGTGATGCCCCCAGCTTTGTTTTTTTTTTTTTTTTCAACATTTCCTTGGCGATTTGGGATGTTTTCTGGTTCCATACAAATTTTAGGATTGTTTGTTCCAGCTCTTTGAAAAATGCCATTGGTACTTTGATCAGCATGGCGTTGAATGTATAGATTGCTCTGGGCAGCATAGACATTTTAACAGTGTTTATTCTTCCAACCCATGAGCATGGAATGTTTTTCCATCTTTTTGTGTCTTCTTCAATTTCTTTCATAAGGGTTCTGTAGTTTCTAGATTATACATCCTTTACCTCTCTGGTTAGGTTTATTCCAAGGTATCTTATGGTTTTAGGTGCTATTGTAAATGGAATTGATTCCCTAATTTCTCTTTCTACAGTTATATTCTTAGTGTATAGAAAAGCAACTGATTTCTGTGCATTGATTTTATATCCTGCCACATTACTGAATTGCTGTATGAGTTCTAGTAATTTGGGGGTGGAGTCCTTTGGGTTTTCCACATAAAGTATCATGACATCTGTGAAGAGAGAGAGTTTGACTTCTTTGCCAATTTGAATACCTTTTATTTCTTTTTGTTGTCTGGTTGCTGATGCTAGGACTTCTAGTACTATGTTGAACAATAGTGGCAAGAGTGGGCATCCCTGTCCTGTTCCTGATCTTAAGGGAAAAGCTCTCAGCTTTTCCCCATTGAGAATGATATTTGCTGTGGGCTTTTCATAGAGGGTTTTTATGAATTTGAGGAATGTTCCATCTATCCCTACATTTTGGAGAGTTTTAATCAGGAAAGGATGCTGTATTTTGTCAAATGCTTTTTCTGCACCAATTGAGAGGATCATATGGCTCTTGTCTCTTCTTTTATTAATGTGCTCTATCACGTTGATTGATTTGAGAATGAGATTAGCACTGGGTGTTATACGCAAACAATGACTCATGGAACACTACATCAAAAACTAATTAAGTGCTTTATGGTGACTAACATAACATAGTAAAAAAATTTTTAAAAAGTGGTTTTGGTTGTTAGTATGGGATTTCTGATTTTATTTAAAAAATGTGTCACTGCAATTTGATGGGATGTCTATATTGAGAAAGTCTGAAATTTATCTTTTGTAAGGATATTGTTGAGGATACTTTTCATTGCATTTGTTGCCCTCTTTTGAAAAACTCTTAGAAAAAATTTCTACCTTACTTTAGTGTCAGTTAAATTAATCAGTTGTTGACCTATTTTCCTAAATAATCATTCTGTGTATCTTAAAAATTGTCTATATATAACTGATAAAGCTCATCTTTTATGACATTTTATCTTTTAAAAATTAACCTCATCTTCTTTTTTCTTTTTTGTGTTTACAATTTGATTTAGTGACTTTGTATTTTAAAGATCTTTGTAAGCCACCTTAAAGATTTCCTGAAACCAAGGTAGTGTGTAAAAGCTGATATGTTTGTTAAGTATTCAAACTATAGCATTCTAAACATCCTTTATTTCCCCACAATAATTACAGTTATCATTTGTTCATCTCTATGTTCTACAAACTGTGCTGAACACTTTGTAAATCAACTCTTTTAATCCGCATAGCAGTGCTATGTAGAGGAGTTTTTTTTTTTTTTTTCCTTTTTATAGGTGAGAAAACTACAGAGAAGTTAAAATCATAAAATTAGTAAATTAAGAAGTCAGGTTTTGAACTCAGTTGGATACAAAACTTGCACCTACTCCCTGTTATATCTAATTGAAGAAGGTGAGTTGGTCCTCCATGTTTTGAAAACTTACAGATTTATGTTAGGGGACTAGATATGTGGCTATCCAAATCTTTATTGGCAGTGGCATTTGAACAATTCAATGTCCTGGGCCTTAAAATATGGTGAAATAATTTAGCATTTTTATCAAATGTCAAGTTACAGATTAAGGAAGGCATAGTAGACATTTTTATTTGCAATCACCTTCAAGATAATTATACCTGAGCTGATTTAAAATTTGTGGAGAGTGGTCAGAGGAAATCATTAGCTGCATTACTATAATTATGATTTTTGTAAAATTGTGAAATTTAATAATTGCTTGTGTGAAGACAGGTACTCTAACAGGTCAACTTTTATTGTTGTTGTTCATTTTTTTTTAAAGATTTTATTTATTTATTTGAGAGAGAGAGAATGAGAGAGAGTGAGCACGTGAGAGGGGGGAAGGTCAGAGGGAGAAGCAGACTCCCCGCCGAGCAGGGAGCCCGATGTGGGACTCGATCCCAGGACTCCAGGATCATGACCTGAGCCGAAGGAAGTTGCTTAACCAACTGAGCCACCCAGGTGCCCTGTTGTTTTTCATTTTAAGAGTGAATTGCAAATTCATCTGAAAATGAGATAATATACTTGAGTGTTGCCGCTTGCTGTACCTGAAAGCTGGAATGATTTAAAGGAGAGGAGAGAAGGGCAGCCTGCTTTTCTTCTGCCCTTGACTGAGAAGTCCAAATATCTGTTTTGTTTGTGTGTTTGTTTGTTTGTTTGTTTGTTTTAATTTTCAAGTACCCTTTATGGTCTTCCTACAGAATATTAAGTGACAAGAAGGTCCTTTTTATCTTTCTATTCCCAATTCCTTTTATTTATTCATTTTTTTCCTAACAGTTTTGGAAAGCATGCTCCTTCCAGGCATTTAAAAGCTTTTTTGGCATCTGATGCTGCCAGTGTTAACACTGGCAATTGGAGCAATTTACAATAGCATATTAAACATAAGTCTCATTTTACATCACTTGCATAAAATTGACTTTTGATAAAACTTTGCTGGTAATGATAGGTGTATATTATGAATTAGTGCATGTTCAGTCCATGCACTTGAACTATATGGAGGTAAACAATAATATGTTTACTTAAGAAATGTTAATGTGTCTCTACAACTTAATTTTTGTCATGTCTTTGTCAGCTTTGAAAAAGGCCATGATGAGTTTCTATGTCCTTGAGTTGGGTAGTTTCCTGTCTGGGAAAGATTCACTGAGCAATTAGAATAAATGATTTTAAGCCCTTTTTAGAATTTTAAATTAACTTCTGACATAAATTTTCCCATCTGGGTGACTTCACAGCCTTGAGATTTTTTTGTGGCACACCTTATTCCCTTTGTGTGATTAGAACACTGTTTGTAGGATATGTGAGCATGTAGCAGTTTATCCTAGATGTTTTGGGGCCCTCTGAGGAGTACAGAGAAGCACAATATTTTCTAAGCTTTTCTGGTTTGTCTTTTTCCTTGAATGGGTGCATTTGTTTTGGTTTCAGCTGCACTGTATTTGATTTTAGTCTAACTGGTGTTTCATTGGCTCTGGCCTCTACACAGTTCTGTTTTCCTTAGAACACTCACCTTTAATGAGTCTAACTTTTCTCTTTTGAGTCCTTAGTTCTCCAGAGACTCTCTGGCTTCTGGTTTAGTTTTTGTTGTTCTGGGGTCTGTGCCTTTACCAAATTAGATCTTTCCCCCAATTTAACCTTGCTTTTAAAAATAGAAGGTAAAAGTAATACTGTCCTCCAATCTTTCTTAACTTCAGTTTAGGTTTGTGAGAGAGAAGTAAGCCTTTCTGATAATGATTTGAGTGGTTGTTTTCCCAAGTCTCCCAAAAGTGATACTTAGGTAATACCTTTCTGGATGCATAAGAGAGAAATTAATTCATTTAATCCAAAGGATGCCTTTGGTCATTAGGGCTTAATTCACTTGCAGAACCCCAGTGTAGAAGGACACTAAGATTTGCTTTGAATATACACCAAACAAATGAAGGGGCAGGATGACTGACATTCTTTCAGTGCCTACATTGCAGGAGGTAATGCATAAGGACTTTTAAAAATATTCTCTCATTTAATATGAGACTTGACTTGAAAAGCTGGACCACTGATAATGCTTCTATTAGGCCTTTCCTAATCTTTAAAAGAAAAAAAAAAAAAGGCTTATGGGAGACCCAGGCTAATTTGAATATGTTTGGTTCCTCTTGCAGCTGGACTGATAAAACAAAGATCCTGGTAACTTTAATACCCCAATTCTATCAGTGGATAAGTCATCTAGACAGAAAATATCAGCCTTAAATGAACATTAGACCAGATGGACTTAATAGATGCATATAGAACATTCCATCCAAAAGCAACAAAATACACATTCTTCTCAAGTCCACATGGAACATTCTCCAGGATAGACTATATATTAGGCCACAAAACAAGCCTCATTACATTTAGGAAGACTTAAATCATATCAAGCATCTTTTCACAATGATATGAAACTAGAAATTAGTTACAAAAAGAAAACTGGAATAATCACAAATATGTGGAGATTAAACAACATGCTATACTGAACAACCAATGGGTGAACAAAGAAATAAAAAAATACTTTAAGACACATGAAAATGGAAATACAACTTACCAAAATCTATGGGATGCAGCAAAAGCAGTTCTGTGAGGGAAGTTCATAGCAATACAGGCCTAGCTCAAGAAACAAGAGCAATCTCAAGTAAACAATGTAACTTTATACTTCATGGAACTAGAAAAAGAAGACAAAACAAAGACCAAAGTTAGTAGAAGGAAGGAAATAACAAAGATCAGAGTGGAAATAAATGAAATAAGGATTAAAAGACAATATCAAAAGATCAATGAAATTAAGGACTAGTTCTTTGAAAAGTTAAACAAAATTGAAAAACTTTTGGCTAGCTGTGCCAAGAAAAAAGGGAGGGCTCAAATAAATAAAACACTAAAGGAGAAAGGAGAAGTTACAACTGATACCACAGAAATACAAAGGATTATAAGACTACTGTGAATAATTATATGCCAACAAATTGGACAACTAGAAGAAATGGATATTTTTATAGAAACATTAATACATTAATGAAAGAAGTTAAAGAATACACAAATAAATGGAAAGATAGTTCATGCTTATGGATTGGAAGAATTAATACTGTTAAGATGTCCATACTATTCAAAGCAATCCACAGATTCAGTGCAATTCCTATAAAAATCCTGGGGACATTTTTCACAGAAATAGAACAAACTTTCTTAAAATTTGTGTGGAACCACAAAAGACTCCAAATAGCCAAAGCAATCTTGAGAAAGAAGAACAAAGCTGGAGGCATCACATTTTCTGGTTTCAAAGTATATTACCAAGCTATAGTAATCAAAATAGTCTGTTAATTACTATAGCTTTGTAATATAGTGGATATATGGAAATGTAATTTGGTGCAGCCACTATCGAAAACAGTGCAATATTCTTTTGGATTTCAGAGACTTAGTGCAATTTCAACATATAATCGAGTGTCATGTAGTTCATCACCTCTTACTTTATTTTAAAAAGACAGAGGCTTAAAATTGGATTCCTTTCTTCTCTCCAAAAAAGGAAGTTGATGGCAATATGGAGTTATCTTTAGAGCAATCTGTTGGTGCTTTAGCAGAATCTACCCTGTTGGTAAAGTTTTTTTGTTTTTTTGTTTTTTAACTAAATGTTATTCCACTTTCTCCACAATAATAAAAAATCAAAACTTTGCTTACTCACAAAACTTCACATAGTAGATTCAACTCACATATATGATCAACTCTTAATTACTATAGGGCAAATACATTGGGAAATGAGAAGTTCCCTTGAATTGGTTAGTATTATAATAGTATATTTTTCCAAATTAAGTACAATTTCCACAAAATTCTATGTCAGAGAAGTTGAATACTGCAGCCCTAGCTTAAAGGCACATTATTAAAGAATCTCTGCAAAACAATATAACTTCATCGAGTTCCAAACAATTTTAAGACATTAATAGCATTCTTGCTACCAATGTAGCCACTAGTCTCTTTCTGTTTAATTAATGCTTGCTATTGAGAATCCATGGGATTCAGGATTATGGAGTAATCCTGATCAGAAAGGGTTTAGGAGGAAGGGAAGGACACTCCCTGTGTCTGAGAAATGGTAGTTCAGTTTCACTCAGAAAAGTGAAAAATACACCCAGTTGCAAGTGCCACTGTCAACAACATATATCTTCTTTTGTATTAATCTATAATCTCTTGACTGTTTCCAGTTGAAAAATTACTTCCATATTGTATCAAGCTCAAAAATCCTCAAAACAGGGGTGCCTGGGTGGCTCAATCATTCAGCGTCTGCCTTCGGCTCAGGTCATGATCCCAAGGTCCTGGGATCGAGCCCCACATCGGGAAGCCTGCTTCTCCCACTCCCCCTGCTTGTCCCACTCCCACTGCTTGTCCTCCCTCTCTCATTGTGTCTCTCTCTGTCAAATAAATAAATAAAATCTGTAAAAAAAAAAATCCTCAAAACCTTGGCATCTTACTGGATTAACATTACTCAGCCATAAAAAAGGATGAGATCGTGCCATTTGCAACAATATGGATGGACCTAGAGGGTATTATGTTAAGTGAAGTCAGTCAGACTGAAAAAAACAAATATCATATGATTTCACTTATATAGGGAGTCTAAAAAAAATGAATAAACAAATAAAAAGCAGAATGAGACCTATAAATACAGAGAACAGATTGATGGCTGCCAGTGGGGAGATGGGGGCAGGGCTGGGCAGAATGGGTGAAGAGAAGTGGGAGATACAAGCTTCCAGTTATGGATGAATAAGTTACATGAATAAAAGGCACAGCGTAAGGAGTATAGTTAATGATACTGTAATAGCATTGTATAGTGACAGTAGCTACACTTGTGGTGCATAATGTATAAACCTATAGAATCACTATATTGTACACCTGAAACTAATGTAACATTGTGTGTCAACTATACTCAAATAAAATAATTAAAAAACAAAACAGAACAAACAAAACAAAACTCATAGATACAGAAAACAGAATGGTGGTTGCCAGGGGGAAGGACTGCTGGGGGGTGAGTGAAATGGATGAAGGGAGCATCGAATGTTACAAATTTCCAGCTATAAAGTTAAATAAGTCATGGGTATATCATGTACAGCATGATGTCTATAGTCAATAATATTGTAGTGCATATTTGAAATTTCCAAGAGAGTAAATCTTAAAATCTTTCTTTAACATCGCAAGAAAAAAACCTTTTTTTGGTAACTTAGTAAGGTAACAGATGATAGCTAGACTTCTTTTGTGGTGATCATTTCACTGTGTATACAAATATTGAATTATTATGTTGTACACCTGAAACCAATATAATATTTTATGTTGATTATACCACAATTTAAAAATGTAAAAACCAAAAGCCAAAACAAAATGAACTTCAGAGACCCTGAGACCCTTTGGCTGCCTAATATAACAATTGTGTCCATTTGTACTGTTTTTTATCCTAAGGAACCTAGAGTTTCTAACTTATTATAGGTGTACAATAAATATTTTTCAGTAAAAGTATAATGTAATCTAATGATTTTTAATCCCCTTTAAGATAGTTATACATACTTTCACTTAAAATTTGTCGAGATTTTAAACAGGTTATGAGTCTTGTTATGATCTCGCTGATCCCTCAGATCTTCACTGAAGTGAGTAAGGATCCAGAGAACACTGAATGGAGTGGATGTGAGTGGATTTGTTTTGTGAATTTATGAGTCAGAGAGGCAACTATCAACAGGAGCACATGTTGTTTGCCATAGGTCTGGGGTGTCCTGGTTCCCAGGCCTCTGGCTGATTCTGCAGCAGATGAGATGAAGCAGGAATTATAACAGGACATGCTCCCTATCAGGAGCTGTCATGAGTCACTCCTTTTACTGGGAAAAACTGTTCACAGTAATATGAAGACCTTGATGCAAGAGTGATTGTCACTGGCACTGGAATGCATGAAATAAAGAACTTGGTACCTTTCTAGTCCCATTTGAATATAATTAGGTTTAGAATGACATCAGAGATGTTTTTCTACATTGTGTTCTAAGAACAATGTGACTTCAATGACAGAGACTCTGATGAAAACCTGAATCATTTAGAAAATGTACTATTGCTTTGACAAGCATAAAAATTTATACAATTCCAACTACACAGCTGTTTCTAAAAAGTATTAAGTATAATAGTATTGTCCTGATTACCTTTGTTTTTTTCCCCAGAATGTGGTATTGTATGACATCACTTACAATTAATTGTGCTTTGTTGAAATCAGTATGCCAACCCTCTTACATTACATACAATACTATCAGTTTTGTTATGAATAAATATACCAAACAAGAAAACAAACATATATTTTGAAAATGAAAGAAAAAGGAAAGAAACTGAAGTGTTGACAGGGGTGAATGGAGGTAGGAGGTGAGAATACAGGAGGCAGAAACACAGGATAATGGTGAAATTCTAAGCCCTCAGGGGAAAAAAAAATCTTGAGTTATAGTTCTCCTTATGTAATAGAACTGAGGGCTGAAGGATATATTACCTAGATCTCAGGAATTAGGGAACCTCTTATTGATGTCTGGGTGACATTAGTCAGCATCTCAAGTTATGGTCCCAATGTTGTACCAACTTCTCTCTCACTCACCATTCAAATTCCACTATACATCCAATCACTTATACCAAAGCCCAGGAGTTATTATTTTTTTTTAAAGATTTATTTATTTGAGAGGGAGAGAGCATGTGTGAGCAGGGGGAGGGGCAGAAAGAGAGGGAGAGAATCCTCAGCGGGGAGCCCCATGTGGGGCTCAGTCCCATGACCCTGAGATCATGACGTGAGCTGAAATCAAGAGGATGCTTAACTGACTGAGCCACCCAGGTGCCCCAGCCTAGGAGTCATTCTTAGCTGTGCTTTTCCTCTTACCTTCCATAACCAACCCAAAAGCAATTCTGTAGTTGTTTCTTTTTTTTTTTTTTTAAGATTTTATTTATTTATTTGAGAGGGAGTGAAATCAAGAGAGATCACAGAGGGAGAGGGAGAAACAGACTCGCCCCTGAGCAGAGACCATAATGCAGGGCTCGAAATCCCAGGACCCCGAGTTCATGAGCTGAGCCTAAGGCAGAAGCCTAACCAACTGAGCCACCCAGGCACCCCTGTAGTTTTCCTAAAATAAACTTTGAAACTATTTACTTGTTTACTATATCACTACTACTTCTGGTCCTAGGACACCATCAACTCCTTCCTGGACAAGAGCAAAAGAATTGTAATCTCCATTCTAACCACCTTTTCCCCACTCTTGCCATGCTCTTCTCCTTCCATAGCAGAGTGATACATGAAAATAGTAAATAAAATCAAGTCTCTTCTTTCTTAAAAATCCTCTAGTGAGTTCCCATATCTCTGAGGATAGAATCCATAACCCTGCAGTGCTGGGGAGGACCTGGCCCCTCACCCAGTATCACCTGCTCTCAGTAGGCTCCTATGACACTGCCTGCCTATGCCCAACAGGTGCCAAGATTTCTCCTGCCTTAGGGTTTTTGTTCTTGCTACTTCTGCACATGTATTTCTCCTTCTCATTCCACCCCCATCTTGTCATCCTTCCATGTTGGTTCAAATATCACTCCTTGTGGAGGCCTTCCCTTTCTATTCTATTGAAAATTTCCCCCATTTACCACATTGCTTTATTACTTTCATAGCACTTGTTAAGATCTATAGTTTATTTATGTGCTATTTCTCTTCCTACCAGAGGCAGGAACCTGTGGCTTTTTCACTGTTGTATTCCCATTGCCATTTTATAGTAAACACTCCATAAATATTGGTTGAGTGAAAAAAAAAATCCTTTATTTAGATGTCCTCCTGTGCTTTTGGGGACCACTGGCTTACCACCCATCCCTTCCTATGGTTCAGAGAAATCCGTGGGCCTATCCCGTATTTCGACTTTCATTTAGGTCTTTTCTGCTTCTCATCAAACAAACCCCCTAAAAATTGAGTCATGTAAATAGGCCTCTGATAGGGTAAGGAAAAATTCCTCTGGTTGCCATAAGGGTCCAGCCAAGGCTGAATCCCAGTAGGCACACAGATTGGGCAGAAATGGGCTCTTGATGTATTTATCCTTAAAGTCAGTGCCAGTTATTCATTCTTCACCTCCAAAGTTAAGTGATTTTCAAAGATATGATACATAACTTACAGAGTTCTGAGAAGGAAAACTAAGACTGTATTGCCCTTCCTGAAATCAGTTTTAATCCAAGAGAAGTTAGAAGAACTCTAGAGGGTGAAAGGCTTATTCTTGTAGATCAGCAATTCTAATAGTTTTTTCTACTCTTCTTTTTATTGAGGTATAGTTGAAAAATATAAAATAGTAAGATACGGAAATTGCACCTCTTGATCATTTGATGTGTATACATTGTAAAAGGATACCCTCCATCAAGTTAATTAACACATCCATTACCTCATATATTGACCTGTGTGTGTATGTGTGTGAAGTTCCACTCTTACCACATCCAATTATACAATACAGTGTTATCAATTACAATCACTCACTGTGTTATATGTTAGATACTTATATTTTATTCATCTTATAACTGAAAGTTTGTATTACTCTTCTACCAACCTTTCCTTATTTCCCCCAGCCTCTAGCCCCTGGCAAGTTCTTCTCTACTCTGTGTTTCTATGAGTTTGACTTTTTTTGTTTTTTTTTGAGATTTCATTGTAAGTGATACCATGAAGTATTTTTCTTTGTCTGTCTGGCTTATTTAACTTAGCACAATGCCCTCAAAGTCCATCCATGTTTCAGCACGTGGTAGGATCTTCTTCTTTTTAAAGGCTGCATAATATTCCATCATATGTATATACTACATTTTCTTTATCCATTCACCCATGGCCAGAAACATAGGTTGTTTCTATGGCTTGGTTATTGTAAATAATGCTGCAATGAATAAGGCAGTACTTATGATCTCTTTGAGATAATGGTTTCATTACCTTTAGTTATATACCTAGAAGTGGGATTGCTGGATTATGTGGTAGGTCTATTTTTCCTTCTTGAGGAACCTCCATAGTGTTTTCCATAGTGGCCATACCAATTTACATTCCCATTAACAGTGTACAAAGTTCCACTTTTCTCCACATCCTCCCTAGGATTTGTTATTTCTTGTCTTTTTGATGATAGCCATTCTAACAGGTATGAGCTGATATCTCATTGCAGTTTGATTTACATTTCCCTGATTATTATTGATGTTGAGCACCTTTTCATTACCTGTTGGCCATCTGTATGTTTTTTAAGAAAAATATCTGTGGGGCACCTGGGTGGCTCAGATGGTTAAGCGTCTGCCTTCAGCTCAGGTCATGATCCCAGGGTCCTGGATCGAGTCCCGCATTGGGCTCCCTGCTAGGTGGGGAGCCTGCTTCTCCCTCTGCCTCTGCCTCTCTCTCTCTCTCTGACCCTCATGAATAAATAAATAAAACATTTAAAAAAAAGAAAAATATCTATTCAGGTTCTTTGTACATTTTTTAATTGGGTTGTATGTTTTGTTGCTATCGAGTTGTGTAAGCTCCTGTTATATTTTGGATATTAGCCTGTTATCAGATATGTGATTTGCAAATACTTTTTCCCATTCCATAGGTAGCCTTTTTATTTTGTTGCTGGTTTCTTTTGCTGTGCAGAACTTTTTAGTTAAATGTAATCCCACTTGTTTATTTTTGGTTTTGCTTCCTTTGCTTATGGTATCAAATCCAAAAAAATCATTGCTAAGACCCATGTCAGGGAGTTTACCCTCAATGTTTTCTTCTACGTGTTTTATGATTTCAGATCTTATGCTCAAATCTTGAGTAAATTTTTGTGTATGGTATAAGATAGAGGTCCAGCTTGATTCTTTTGCATGTGGCTATCCAATTTTCCCAACACCAGTTTTTGAAGAGGCTATCCATTTTCCATTGTATATTCTTGATCCCTTTGTTCTAAATTAATTGACCTATTTCTGGGCTCTCTATTCTGTTCTATTGATCTATGTGTCTGTTTTTATGCCAATACCACACAATTTTGATTACTATAGTTTTGTAATATAGTTTGAAATCAGGAAGTGTGATGCCTCCAGCTTGTTTTTCTTTCTTAAGATTGCTTTGGCTATTTGGGGTCTTTTGTGGTTCCATACAAATTTTAGGACTATTGTTTCCATTTCTGTGAAAAATGTCTTTGAAATTTTGATAGAGATTGCATTGATCCTGTAGATTGCTTTGGGTAGTAGAGACATTTTAACAATATTAATTCTTCCAATTCATGAGCATGAGATATATTTCCATTTATTTGTTTCTTCTTTAATTTCTTTCATCAATGTCTTATACTTTTAAGTATATAGGTCTTTCTCCTCATAGTTAAATTTATTCCTATGTAGTTTATTTTTCTTGATGCAGTAGTAAATTGGAATGTTTTCTTAATTTCTCCTTCTGTTCAATGTTGGTGTATAAAAACACAATTGTTTTGTGTATTGCTTTTGTGTCCTGCAATGTTACTGAATTCATTGATTAGTTCTAACAGGTTTTGTTTTGTTTTGGAGTCTTCAGGGTTTTCTATATATATCATCTACAAATAGAGACAGCTTTACTGCTTTCTTTCCTCTTGGATGCCTTTTCTTTTCCTTGCATAACTGCTCTGCCTAGGACTTCTAGTACTATGTTGAATGAAAATGGCAAGAGTAGGCATTTCTGTTTTGTTTCTGATCTTGAGAGGAAAAGTGTTCAGCTTTTCATCAGTGGGTATAGTATTAGCCATGGGCTTGTTCTATATAACCTTTACTGTGTTGAATTATGTTCTTTATACCCACTTTGTTGATAGTATTTGTTTATCATAAATTGATATTGAATGTTGTCAAATGCTTTTCTTCAGCTGTTGAGATGATCATATGATTTTTATCCTTCACTTTGTTAATGCACTACATCATATAATTGATTTACAGATGTTGAACCATCCTTGCATCCCTGGAATAAATCCCACTTGATCATGGTGTATGATCTTTTTAATGTACTGTTGAATTTGTTTGCTAATATTTTGCTGAAGATATTTTTATCTGCCTTTCTATCCTCATCTTGTCCCACTCTCCCTCTTTTTTTTTAGTTGAAGTATAACTGACATACAGTATTACATTAGTTTCAGTGTACAACATAGCAATTAGACAGTCCTATATGTTACACTATATTCAGCATGATAAATGTAGTTACCATCCATTACCATACAACATTATTACAATATTATTGACTATATTCTCTATGTGGTACTTTTTATCCCCATGACTTATTTATTTCGTAACTGGAAGTTTGTACCTTTTAATCCCCTTTACCTATCTTGCCCCTCCCATAGCCCCCTCCTCTCTGCAACTACCAGTTGTTCCCTGTATTTATGATTGTTTCTTTGTTTCTTTGTTTTGTTTTTTAGATTCCACATATAAATGATATCATATGGTATTTGTCTTTATCTGACTTTTTTACTTAACATAATACCCTCTAGGTTTATTTTGGCTGAATTATTACATCTATATTCATCAGGGATGTTGGTCTACAGTGTTCTTTTCTTATACATTCCTTGTCTGGCTTTGGTATCAGGGTAATGTTGGCCTCATATAATGAGCTTGGAAGTTTTCTATTTTTTTGGAAGAGTTCCAGAAGTATTGGTATTAATTCTTTTTAAAATGTTTGGTAGAATTCACCAGTGAAGTCATTGGTTCTGGATTTTTCTTTGTTGGGAGTTTTTTGACTACTGATTCAATCTCCTTACTAGTAATTGGTCTATTCAGATTTTCTATTTCTTCATGTTTCAGTATCGGTAGGTTGTATCATTTTCAGGATATATCCACTTCTTCTAGGTTGTCCAGTTTGTTGGTGTATAATTGTTTATAGTAGTGTCTTATGATTCTTTGTATTTTTCTGGTATTAGTTGTAATGTTTTCACTTTGATTTATAATTTTATTTATTTGAGTCCTTTTTTTTTTCTTGCTTAGTCTAGCTAAAAATTTGTCTATTTTGTTTATCATTTAAAAAAATTTGGGGGCACCTGGGCTGTCATTAAGCGTCTGCCTTTGGCTCAGGTCATGATTCCAGGGTCCTGGGATCGAGTTCCGCATCAGGCTCCCTGCTCCACGGGAAGCCTGCTTCTCTGTCTCCCACTCCCCCTGCTTGTGTTCCTGCTCTTGCTGTCTCTCTCTCTGTCAAATAAATAAATAAAATCTTTCAAAAAAAATTTTTTTTATGCATCCCATAAACTTAGGTATGTTGTATTTCCATTTCATTTGTTTCAAATATTTTTTGATCTTTTGATTTTTTCTTTGACCCATTGGTTATCAGGAGCATGTTGTTAAACCCCCATGTTTGTGAATTTTCCAGTTTTAGCCTTATAACTGATTGATGGTTTCACACCATTGTGGTTGGAAAAGATGCTTGATACGACTTCAACCTTAAATTTATTATGACTTGTTTTGTGGTCTAACATATGATCTATTCTGGAGAATGCTTCATATGTACTTGAGAAGAAGGTGTATTGGAATTGAATGGAAGTGAATGAAATATTCCTTCCTTCCTTCCTTCCTTCCTTCCTTCCTTCCTTCCTTCCTTC
>NW_023270426.1:64567304-64709442 GCF_011800145.1 Mirounga leonina
TTCTTTCTTTCTTTCTTCTTTCTTTCTTTCTTTCTTCTTTCTTTTTTCTTTAGAGAGAGAGAGAGTGGGGAGAGCCAGGGGGAGAGGGATAGAGAGAATCTCAAGCAGGCTCTACGCTCAGCATGAAGCCTGATGCGGGGCTCAATCTCACGACCTTGAGATCATGACCTAAGCCAAAATTAAGAGCTGGTCACTTAACCAGCTGAGCCACCCAGCCACCCCTGGAATAATCTGTATATGTCTGTTAGGTCATCTGGTCTAACATAAAATTTAAGTTTAATGTTTCCTTATTGGTTTTCTGCCTGGATGATCTATTCAATGTTGAATGTGGGTATTAAAGTCTCCTGCTGGGTGGATTAGTCGGTTGAGCATCTGCCTTCAGCTTGGGTCATGAGTCCTGCATTGGGCTCCCTGCTCAGTGGGGAGTCTGCTTGTCCCTCCCCCTCTGCCCCTCCCCCCACTCATGCCCTCTCTCTCCCTCTCTCTCTCTTTCCCTCTCAAATCAATAAATAAAATCTTTTTAAAAACTCTCCTTCTATTATTGTATTGTCATTTCTCTTCAAATCTTTTAATATTTGCTATATATATTTAGGAGCTCCTATTTTGCATGCATATATATTATGTATGAATGTTATATCCTCTTGATGAATTGACCCCTTTTTTGTTATATAATGACTTTCTTTGTCTCTTGTTACATTCTTTGGCTTAGAGTCTATTTTGCCCGTTATTAGTATAGCTACCCCTGAATTCTTCTGATTTCCATTTACATGAATGTCTTTTTCTATACCTTCATTTTTAGTCTATGTAGTATTCTTACAATTGAAGTGATTCTCTTGTACATAGCATATAGTTGTTTTTTATCCATTTAGGGACTTGTGTCTTTTGATTGAAGAATTTAGTCCATTTGCATTTGAACTCATTATCGATAAGTATGGACTTACTATTGCCATTTTGTTAGTTGTTTTCTGGCTGTTTTATTATTCTTTGTTCCTTTTTTCATCTCTGTTCTCTTCTGTGATTTGATGATTTTCTTTTCTTTTCTACAGTGGTGTGATTTGATTCCTTTCTCTTTTGTGTATCTACTATAGTTTTTTGCTTTGTGGTTACCGTGAGCCTTATATAAAACGTCTTAATTTATAGCTGTTTATTTTAAACTAATAATTTAACTTCAAATGTACATAAAAACTCTGTTTTTACACTGCTCCCACACACATTTTATGTTATTGATGTTACAATTTACATTTTTACACTGTGTATTCATTAACAGATTGTTATAGCTATTTTTAACCCTTGTATCTTTTAACATTTATACTAAAATTATACATGATTTACCAACATTTTAATATTACAGTATTCTAATTTTAACTATATATGTTTACCTTTACTGGTGAGTTTTATCCTTCCATGTTTTCCTATTACTATTAAATATCCTTCAAATCCAGATTTTTTTTTATTTGTATTTTCATTTTGATAATATTCTGAGAAAATTCACTTAAGCATATTTTGGATCCCCTGGAAACCCACTTTATCACAGAATGCTGTAGTGACCTTTCAGTGCCCTCATTTAAATTTGTGTTTGTGATTAATTCACACCAAGTGAAAGCCAAATGATGTTAGTTTCCCTACTGTAGAAATAGAGGTTTTGCAGTACTTTAAATGGAGTTGTATTCCTTGACCTTTGTTTCCAAGTATGTATTGCCTACATTAGTCCTTTGAGATAAACTCTCCCTGACACTGACTTTCTTGGGGTCTCAGTGGCAGTACTCAGGGGTCTTTGGAAAAGTGCATTGGGGAAGTAGAGGGAAACTCTGCCCTTCCTCCCCTTTATTCCGCATGTCCTGCCTTGTCTTCAACAAACCAGCTCTTCTTTTCTATTTTGTACATCAATCTCCTTTGTAATAAGCTTGGTGACCAATGGGTTCATTATCTCAAAACAAGTTTTTTAATCACTGGCCTAGACCACTACAGTTCTAGATGAGAATTTAAAATATTATGAGAATGTGTAATAAAAACAATTGGCTAAAGATTGACTATAGCCTTATTTTCTGAAGCAAAATATGAGAAACTGGATCAAATTCAGAACCATAGGTATAAGCAAGTTTCCATTTAAAGTGAAGCAAAACACATTTCAGTTATAGTACATGGAGTATTTCAATGGGATACTTTATTTCTCTCATGTTACGGAGAATGTTGTCAAAGACTCCAGGGTCCCATGTGATTCAGAGGCAGAGCCAAGACTAGAACCCAAATGCCTGATTCTGGTTCCAGCACTCTTTCCATTAATCTGCATCCTCCTCACACCCTTTTGTCTCAAAATTATCTTGCTGAGGAAGACTTAAAGTTTCTGGAGGAAAAATATGTTTTTTTCTGGAGAGTTTCAAGGCATCTATGATAAGAAACAAAATGTCTTAGGGCGCCTGGGTGGCTTAGTTGATTAAGGGACTGACTCTTGATTTTGGCTCAGGTCATGATCTCAGGGTTGTGAGATCAAGCCCCACATTGGGCTCTGTGCTCAGCGGGGAGTCTGCTTGAGATTCTCTCCCTTTTCCTCTCCCTCTGACCATCCCCCCACTCTTGCACTTTCTCCTTCCCTCAAATAAATAAATAAATCTTAAAAAAAAAAAGAAACAAAGTATCTTTTGAATCAGAGAAGACATATTTGCAAATCTCTAAATATTAGTTTTGTTTGGTCACAGCTTATTCTTTAATACTCTTTCTTCTTTTTGCTGAAGCAAATGCCTTGGGTATAAGAAAAGCTTTTAAAACATCTTATTTCCTTCGTGAGATCCTTTGGAGTTAATAGGTACCACTTATGTGACAGGTACTGTTCCAAAGAAATCACTATAATTTTGCTATTTCTGGAGGCTGACTTCCTTGCTGTCTTCCTAATGTTTCCTAAGCTCTAATCTGAAATACACTGATACCCTTATTTGATATGTACAGTCCTCTGTGCCTTGCTCCTTGTAGTGTGTTCTCTTTCATCCACTTGTCTGGAAAAGTTATAATGGAGTCCAGTCGGTGTGCTTCAAGCTTTCTCATAAAACTCACATTTTGGAGTTTTACTCTGACTGGGACCAAGATCAGGGATAACCAGGTTGGCTAGAAAACTATAGTTTTATTTTTGTTTGTTCTTTCACTTCACAAAAACTCTAGAAATTCTTCCTTTTTACAGTCTTTCAAATTTAAGATTAGCTATTTCTGTATCGAAAATTTTCATCATTTACTTCTAATTGCCTTGTTCTGTTCCTCTCTCCTTTTTTCCCCTCCTTCCTTCAAAACATTCATTGACATTGCTTTGTGTCAAACAGTATATGATTTTAACTATGGCCAAATGTTTACTGGTTAGATATATGAATAATTTTTTCTATATGTAACCATCTGTGTCTATATTATACTAAACGTAAATTCATACTGATGTTTCCAATTCTAGTCCATTACCACATGGGCTCATTCCAGTCTCCTCCTCTTGTTTATTTGTAACCTCCTACTCCAATAATGAGAAACCTGGCTCCCACCAACTGCCATACAGTTTAAAAAAAATTTTTTTTTAAAGATTTTATTTATTTTTTAGAGAGCGAGCGAGAGAGAAACAGCATGAGAGGGAAGAGGGTCAGAGGGAGAAGCAGGCTCCCCGCTGAGCCGGGATCCCGATGCGGGACTCGATCCTGTGACTCCAGGATCATGACCTGAGCCGAAGACAGACGCTTAACCATCTGAGCCACCCAGGCGCCCCCAGTTTTAAAAATTTTACCGTTATATATTGTAGTATCAGAATTGTTAACATATACTTACCCCAGGGGAGAGAACTTTGTCAGCATGAGTTCAGTACTTATGCCAGTTTTTGTTTGTTTTGTTTTGTTTTGTTTTGCCTTTAGTCTTATAGAATCTACCCATTTCCAGTTATTTAGGTCAGCACCTTTGCCCCTGTTTCCTTCTGTAGTTTCAGATTTTGTAATTTAGCTTCAGATACCACCTTTTGTCTCTTTTGCTGAATGAAGCTTTGACTATTGAGTATAGAAGAAACAGAGCCATTTATAAATGTCCTGCTAGGTTTTTTCTTTTCTGGCTTTTTCTTTCTAGAGTTACCTATTTGGGTTTATATCTATTTATTCAAGTTTTCCAAATCTTGATGACTAGACTTCCAGTTTCAGACATCACCCATGGTTATTGATATCACCCGAATTGAAATTATTCTTTTTGGTTCTCCTGTGTATGATTTGATATTCATATACACTGGACTTCATTTTATTTTCAAAAATGTTTCTCTGAATTGTCACAGTCAATTTGCACCCTTTCCCTAACTTCTAGAAAGTTAACAATTATACCCCCATGGAGGCAAATACAGACTTACTGGGCTCATGTCTCTCATGTAGGTCACTGATAAAAATAAATAACTTGGTGAATTTTCTCTTGAGGCAGAAAGTAGGTTACTGTGGTCCCATGGAGAATATCTTCTCATTTTACTGTGATACATTGTTGCTTCTAGACAGTGATCATGTGAGTCCTTTCTGAAGCTCTGGCATTCATTTTTTTTCTGAACACAGTACAGCTAAGTGCAACATATGACAGTCATGTTTGAAGCTTTATTTTATTTTAATTTTAGTATATGTATATATGAGGAGTCCCAAGAGGTTAAATCTAAAGCTGCATTTCACTGTCCTGTGCTAACTGATAACAGCCAGGGTTGTTGTCTTCCAAAAATATTTAAACACAGATGCACATACAGAGGGTTTTAAAAATACTTTCATGCTGTATATATTATTCTGAAATTTTCTTTTACCACTTAAAATTACATCATAACATCTCTCTGGTTAATAGTTATATGTCATATTCTTTAATAGCTTCATAATATTCTACAGTATGAATATACTATAATTTGTTTAATCATTACCCTATTGATGGACATTAAGGTTGCTTCTAATTTTTCACCACTAAAAATACTGTTTTACAACATTACAATTTTGTAATGAGAACTCTTATGAATATATCTTTTCAGTCTGGTTCTTTTATTGCTGTAGGATAGATTCCCCAAAGTATAATTGCTGGGTCAAGGTGTATATGCATTTCTTATTGCACATTACTTTGCAAAAGGTTTTAACAATTCACACTTCCATCAGCAATATGTCCATTTTCCTGCATCCTTGTGAACACTGGATGTTTTTACTTTTTAAAATGTAGGTTAAACTAATGTTTAAAAAAGAGTCTCATGTTAAAAAAGAGTATCATGTTTTAATTTCTATTCCTTTTTTTTTCACTGATAAGGTCAATGCCTTTTTTCCCCCACTTTGGTTTGTTTGTTTCAGTTTTATGGTCATTTGGATTTCCTTTCCTGAGATTATCCGGCTCATAGCCTTTGCTTATTCTTATTTTGAGTTGTTTGTTTTTTTCTTTTCAATTTGTACTTCTTTATATTTTAGAACTAGCAATCTTACATTTGTATTTTTTTAAATAAACTTCTAATTTTAGAACAGCTTTAGATTTGCAGAACAATTGTGAATATAGTACAGAAATTTCCTGTATTACCCTCATCCTTCCTGCCCCATTTCCCTTGTTATTAACATTCTACATTAGTATGGTATATTTGTTACAGTTAATTAACCAACACATACCTTGTTATTAACTGAAGCCCATATTTTATTCAGATATGCTTAGTTATTTTTTCTAATGTCCCTTTTCTATTCTAGGATACCATGCAGGATACACATTACATTTAATTGTCATGTCGCTTTAAGCTCTTCTGTGCTGTGAAAGTTTCTCAGACAGTTCTAGTTTTTAATGACCTTGACATTTTTGAGGAGTACTGTTCAGGTATTTTGTAGACTGACCCTCAGGTGGGATTTATCTCTTTTTCTCATGATTAGATGGAGTTAATGCTATTTGAGAAGAAGATAACAGAGGTAAAGTGCCATTTTTCTTCAAGTTTTTGTTTTAATCCCTGTTAGTTAACAGAGCGTAATATTAGCTTCAGGTGTAGAGTTTAGTGATGTATCATTTACATACAACACCTCGGGCTCATCACAACAAGTGCCCACCTTAAACCCCATCCCCTATTTCACCCATCCTCCCACCCACCTCCCCTTGGTAACCATCAGTTTGTTCTACATGGTTAATGAAGTGCCATGTTCATTGCATCATTTCACGGGTACATTCCAGCAACACGACTTGTTATTGGTGATCACCTTAATCACTTGGCTGCGGTAGTGTTGTGTTTCTCCACTATCAAGTTACTCTCCCCTTGCCACCCCCATTTTCCATACAACTGTACTAGGGAAGGAAGTTACTGTGTGCAGCCCAAACATTCAAGGAGTGGAGAGTTATGCTCCACTTCATATGAGGATGCAGTATCTATGTAAATTATTTGTAATTCTGCAAGAGGCATTTGTCTCTTTCCTTCCATTTATTTATTTATTCATACTTGGTCATTGTGCTTTTTAAAATTTTTTTATTTTTAGTACTTCTTTACTGGTACTACAAGATGTTCCAGATTCATCTGGTATATTTCCTGCCCCAGTCCTAGAATCAGCCACTTCTCTAAGGGACCCTGGTTCCTTTTACAGGACAATAATATTAGAAAATAACATCTGGGCATTAGGTATGCTGTTGCTATGGGATCAGCTGAGAGAGCAAGGAAATGTATGTGTATATAGGTATATGAATAATTTTTTCTATATGTAACTATCTGTGTCTATATTATACTAAACGTAAATTCATACTGATGTTTCCAATTCTAGTCCATTACCACATGGGCTCATTCCAGTCTCCTCCTCTTGTTTATTTGTAACCTCCTACTCCAATAATGAGAAACCTGGCTCCCACCAACTGCCATACGGTTTTAAAAATTTTACCGTTATATATTGTAGTATCAGAATTGTTAACATGTACTTACCCCAGGGGAGAGAACATTGCCAGCATGAGTTCAGTACTTATGCCAGTTTTTGTTTGTTTTGTTTTGTTTTGCCTTTAGTCTTATAGAATCTACCCATTTCCAGTTATTTAGGTCAGCACCTTTGCCCCTGTTTCCTTCTGTAGTTTCAGATATTTGTAATTTAGTTAGATTGTTTTGCTACATTCTCTATTCCATCCTAAGATCTCTGACCTCCTAAATAATGTTTAAAATTTGTGTACATTGAGGTTCACTCTTTGCTATAAAAGGCTATGGGTGTTGACAAATTCATAGTGTCATATGTCCACCATTACAGTAACATATAGAATAGTTTTAATGCCAAAAATATCTCTGGTGCTTATTTAACATTTATTAACCCTTTCTCCCTTCATAACCACTGATCTTTTTACCATCTCACTAGTTTTTTGTTTTACAGAATGTGACACAATTGGAATATAATTAGATACTGAACACAGAGCCCTTTCAGACTGATTTCTTTAGCAATATGTACTTAGGATTGATACATACGGTTTTATAGTTATAGTTTTAGTTTTATAAATAATATATTTTTAAAATCACTTAATATTTCATTATATGGTTTACTTATATGATAAGTTTACTTATCCATGTACTTATTGGAGAATTTCTTGGTGACTTCCAGTTTTTGATGATTATGAATACAGCTGTATAAACATTAAGGTGCAGGTCTTTGTGTGAATATAAGTTTACATTTAGGTAAACCTAGGAGTACTATTGGATCATATGGTAAAACTAGACTTAGCTTTGTAAGAAGTTGCCAAAATGTCTTCCAAAGTCACTATAACCACTACTGAATGAGAATTGTGTTGCTTTGCATCCTTGTCAGCAAGTGGTATTGTCAGTGTTTTGGATTTTTTTTTAATACTAACAGCAGCTTTATTCATAACTGTCCAAATGTGGAAGCACCTGAGATATCCTTCAATAGGTACAAAGATACATAAAATGGGGTACATTCAGGCAATGGAATGTTATTCAGGAATAAAAAGAAATGAGCTATCAAGCTATGAGAAGACATAGGGAAGAATCTTAAATGCAATATTACTAACTGAAAGAAGCTATATAAAAAAGTTACACACTATATAATTCCAATTATTTTGTCTGAAGAAGACAAAACTATGGAGATGGGAGAAAGATCAATGGGTTGCCAAGGGTTAGGGTGAAGAAGGAAAAAAACCCAGGTGTTTGTCATCCCAGTATTCCCCTGCTGGATTCTCGTAGAACTCTGGGATCCCATGAGATCTGGCTTCCTTTGGGAAGAATGGCTGTGGCAGCAGAGCCTTTGGCCTGATTCCATCATTTTTGAGTGCTCCTCACACTCAGCTTGAGTTTTTTTGGGTTTTAACCATTCTGATAGGTATGCAGAGGCATCTCATTTTTGTGTTAATTTGCAATTCCCTAATGACAAAGGATGTTGAGTATATTTCATACATTTATTTGCCATTTTGGGTGAGGTGTCTTTTCAAAATTGCCCATTTTTTATCTTGTCTGATTGCACTAGTTAAGACTTCTAGTATACTGATGACTAGGAGTGGTGAAAGGGGGCATTCTCATCTTATTCTGGATTTAAAGGAGAAAAAAATCCATTTTCTTTCCAGTAAGTATGATGTTAATTGTAGGTATTTTATAGAGGTTATTTATCAGTTTGAGGAATTTCCCTTCTATCTCTAGTTTTCTGCTTGTCATGGATTTTGCAAATATCACCATTCTATAATTCGTCTTTACATTTTGTTCTCTCTCTTTTTATATACATTTTACACTTGTTTCCCCAACATTTTCATATATGAAGTCTCAGATAAACCATGAGCTTCTTTGTATCACTTGCTTCTTCCATTCTTCCTTTATTTTTCTCTCTAATGTGTAAGACTTCTACATGGTCAAGCTTATAGACTTAGAATTTTTCTGGGCTAAATTTCTAGGGATTACCACTTCCTAGTTTTTTGAACCTGGAAAAGTTCTTTTACCTCTCTGAGCCTCAATTTCCTTTTCCAAAAAAGTTGGCGTATTTTTCCTTCCTCATATTTATAAGTGCTGAACAAGTGATTGCTACTATCTTTTTCTTTTATGGAAAAAGTTACTGTATTTTTTTCTTTCTGGAAAGCATTGGCATCACACTCTCCAGCTGTGTGACATATCTGAGGAACAAAAGTGACCAGAATATAGTTCCATTTATGCAGCTGCTTTCCTCTGTGAGCAGAGAAATATCTTGGTCATATTTTTGGTCCAGCCATGTTATCACTGTTATAAATAAGTAATCTCTTTTTAATGATTAACCTTGACCTGAATAATAAAAGTGGTGTTAATTTTTGTTGCAGGGAAACTTGATGGAGACAAACTTTCACACACATGAATAAAATGCTGGGGTTATAACCTGGAAAGTTGAGCGCTTAAATGCTTTACAACAATTATAAGTCAACGCAAGGAATGTTATTAAGTTACTAGTATGTAAAATTCTTAGTATACTATTATTTCATAACGGCATTCAAGTGGGCCTTGTATGTCCTACACACACAGGTGGTAGGGGTCAGAAGTTGATGACTTCTGTCCTTTGTCATAGTAGTTATTTTGTATATCTCAGATTTACATCACAAATTAGGAACGACTTGGCTAGAAATAACTAAAATTCTGCTGGGAAGAGGATTTAACTGGGAATGTGCTCTTGGAATTTCTGAATTTGAAGAAGTATGATTGCTGAAAGCATACCAAATGTTTGAAAAATAGTATTTGCCAACCATATAAAACCAGGATTAGTTGTGGACTAGAAGTTGAGCCATTGGTGTGATGGGAGCCCATTGTTTCCCTTGTTTTAATTGCTTATCCTTTTTTGATTTTTCCAGATATAAAACAGTAATCATATTTTCCATTATTTAGCTCACAGAATGTTAGAAGAGAATAGGATAATGTGGGCCTAAGATTCTTCATTTGTTTTCCATCACTTACAGGCTGAAATCCAAATTGCTTAGCAATATCATAGTGGTTAAAAACATAGGTTTTGGAATTAGATAGAGGTTGTAAGCCCAGATTCTGACTTTGCCACAAATGGCCATGTTCTTGGGCAGTTTACTTGAATGTTCTAAGCTTTAGTTTCCTCATCTATGAAATGCAGATAATAATAGTCCCTTCCTCCTAAAGGATGGAATGAGAATTAAACTGGGTAATGTTTATACAGTAGAAGCACAGGGTTTGGTACATTTTATGTGTTCAGTACACAGTAGCTGCTGGTATCCATATTACCATGGCATGTAAGGCCTTTGCTAGCTGGTTTTTTCAACTTCATCTGCCATCATTAACCCCCTAAATTCACCCCATTTATCCTGAAAACACTCCTCTATTATTACATACCTTCCTGACTTTTCTCCACTGTGTCTTTTTGATATAAGAAATGTTAGCCTATTCATAGGTGGTTTCTCTTTAGTTAACACATAGTGGAACTGTAGCCAGTTGACTCAAGAAAACTGTGTAGAATTAAACTAATATTGGGATAATCAGGGCCATGTAGGGGGGCAGGCTCCAGAGGGAAGTCCCAAGACAATGGGAGCGGGGCCTCCGCTGCCAGCCTCATCAGCCTCATCAACCTAGTCCACCTCACTCACCTTGCTCGCCTGGCCATAGCCACCCCAGGGACTTTGAATTTGTCGGGGATCTTCCTCAGCAGATTCTGCCTGGAGAAAGGACCACCGTTTGGCTTGGTGGCTGTCCCGACAAAAAATCCCAACAGCAGGATGAACTTCATGAACTAGGAGTGTGCCATTCCAAGCAAGAAAGAAACGCCATGGGAAAGAGGGCTTGTTTAAACTATGGATGCTTTTCGGAGACCACTATCCATCCTCACCCTCAAAATGCAAATTTGAACCACCGCTGTTTCACCCAAATGTGTACCCTTTGGGTACAGTGGACCTGTCCATCCTTGAGGAGGAAAAGGACTGGAGGCCAGCCATCACGATTAAGCAGATCTTGTTAGGAAGTCAGGAACTTCTAAATTAACCAAATATCCAGGACCCAGCCCAAGCAGAGGCCCACACGATTTATTGCCAAAACAGAGTGGACTATGAGAAGCGGGTTTGAGCACAAGCCAAGAAATTTGCACCTTTGTAAGCAGCGACCATGTGGCACCATAAGAAGGAAGGGATTGGTTTGGCAAGAACTTGTTTACAACATTTTTACAAATCTAACGTTGCCCTGTACAATTACTAGTCACCTGGGGAGGGTTGAGTGGGTGCCCTTTTCCATCTCCGCCACTGGGACACAGTCCTCCACCGCTGGGTAGCCTGGTTTTTCATATAGGGTCTCTTCCTTCAGTCTTGTGTATTTTTGATTGTTATGTAAAACTTGCTTTTATTTTAATATTGATGTCAGTATTTCAACTGCTGTAAAATTATAAACTTTTATACTTCGATGAGCCCCGTGGAGCTCGTTTCCTTTCCTTGCAGATGCAGGCATGCTTCACACGGTTTAGAGAGAGCTACTCTCAGCCTCCAGCCAGCCTCCCTCCTGCCTTGTGCCTTGTTCTCAGAACCTGAGTTGTGTTGCTTTTGAGCCTCAGATCCAAAGTCCAAAGGCATCTCCTTCCCCATCACTTCCTTTGTGCTATATGGCACTTTGTCTGTGTTGCCCTTTAGAATAAATGAAATAAAAAAATAAACTAATTTTGAGATAATCATAAATACATAAGAATTGATCAGATAAGTATATATTCAGTATATTAATAATAAAATAAATGAAAATCCCTGTGTATATAAGACATCTTGAACCAGTGGTCATTGGGCCAAACTAAGTGTAGACCTGTTTTGTTTGGTCTCTTGATGGTAAAATAAATCAGGAGAATTTATAATAAAAATTTGAATTTCTGGCTTCTCTTGAAAAGGTTGGAGATCTAGCAACTGAACCTCCATTGCTGCATAGAAATGGTTGGGGTTCTTCAATTACACCCACTCTCTATTCAAATAACATAGACACATCACAATAGCATCTATGTGGCCACCAGTATAGAGTTCATCTTTTTCTCCAGGAAAGGTTATTTGATTAATGTGAAATAGGAAGGGTACTGCTCTTTATCCATTCCCAGGTAGGTAGAGTATAAACTGATCTACCTGAAGAACCAATAGCAGCCACCCACCCACATTGCAGAGTGCCTAACCAAATGTTCTTAAATATGTTTGAGCTTGGCAAAGCTTGTATCTCTATAGCTATATATAGTCTTGCTGATTTTGGTATTACTTTGTTCTGTGCCCTCCTGAGAGGCCCTACAGTTTGTGCAGGTGAATTCGAGTTATTAATGGAGACGGTGGCTTATATTAGACGAGTCCTGTTCTCTTACAGCCCCGTGACCCAGGTACATGTGGTTTTGGCCACATTGTGGCAGGGCCATGGGGCCATGTGTACTCATGTTAGAAGGCTGTGTAGGAGAGTATTTGACATGTTCATCAGGCCAGTTTATAAGCTGAGGTTTTTTTTTGGTGGGGAGTGTACATTCGAATTTTAACCACTTGAATAATTAAATGTTTGTCCCCTCTGTGACTACAGGTACCTCTAATAAATTCCCATGCTTAGGAGAATACTTATGAAGAACAAAGGGAAATGATTTAGCAATAATCTAGTTAACTTGGTCAATGTAAACACCTCAATTGGCTATATCATATTATGTTTTGAAACTTGAATTGTGTACTTTTTATTGTTTACACTGACTAAATTGAGCATAAAATTGCCAGATCAGTTTACTCCATGTTCAGCATAAAAGCCAGATTAAGCAAAGAGATAGTATTTTTCTCTGAGCAGAGTGTGGGATTTGAGTTTCTTATCAGACTTTGAAAACTGTGAATGTTAAATTATACTAGGATGGTACTTCCTGTTTTTACTTGTCGTTGAATTTATTTTCTTCTTCTGAAGCCCAGAGCGAGCTTTCAACTGCATATCCTTTAATGCATTGACATGGGAAGAGATGTGGTAGAGTTGCAGCCAGGAAAAGATTAAAAATTTACTCAAGAAAATTTTGTATCATTCAGTTCAAGTACAGGAACAAATATGATTTGTCTGAGATTTGGCAACCTCTCATCCCTCTTTCAAAATGAAACACATCAAAACGCCTTCATGAGGAACGTACTAATTAGCTCTTGCTGCTTGCTAGTTACTGTGTTATTATCTACTCCAATCCAATCAGACATCCAAAAGGAGATCCATTTCTAAGAGACGGTGTGATTCAGTTGGATTAAGTACAGACCCTGAAATCTGACACTCATGGGAATATCAATCAACATTATAGGTCTGAGTTTCCATAAAAGACATAATGTGATTTGCCCCATGTCCAAATAAAGATATTATCATGACTTAAAGGTAAATTGCTGTAAATGAAAATAATACAATTCAATGCATACCATAGGAAATAATTGGATGTATACATAGGCAATACGTTTAAGAGAATAACAAAGTGACTTCATTTTCATCCTTACACTCCTAGGGGACGTAGAGTGCCTAGCCCCAGCTGCCTGCTCAATGCGTGACTACTGACTGAATGGATGAATCTGTCCATCAACAGTGGTGCTTTGGTAACCACTTACTCTAACAAGGTTAAGTTACTTCAACTCTGCAGACCTCAGACTTTTCTATCTGTGAAATGATTTGGACTAGCTAGTAAGAAACATTTTCTTGCAGGTCCACAATTTGACTCTATGATTTTATGTATTGTAAAACTTGGCAAGTATATATAACCTAAAGTGTTTGTGGGCCTTGGTTTGGTTACTGTAGGAAAACAAAGATTTTGAGTTTGACTTATTGAAAGATTATTTTTAAATTTTTGCTTATTGGTGAATTGAAACTCATTTGTATTTCTGAAAGTATTAGGAAAATATTAGGTGATCAAACATATTGGGGGCTGTTTATTTATATACATATACTTGATAGGATGGTCTTTGAGGATTAGAGTAAGAAAATGAGCAATGACTTAAATAATGTTTATATAAAATTAAATAATGAAAAGAAATTAAAACAAAACATAAATTGGTATTTTAATGGCCAGCAAAAATCAACCATGACTGTTAGCATATGACTATTGTCTTAAGTGAAAATTTGTCCCTTCTAGTGGAAATTTTTTTTATTATGTTATGTTAATCAGCATACATTACATCATTAATTTTTGATGTACTGTTACATGATTCATTGTTTGTGTATAACCCCAGTGCTCCATGGAGTATATGCCCTCTTTAATACCCATCACCAGGTTAACCCATCCCCCTACCCCCTCCCCTCTAGAACCCTCAGTTTGTTTCTCAGAGTCCATAGTCTCTCATGGTTCGTCTTCTCCTCCAATTTCCCCCCCTTCATTTTTCCTTCCTGCTATTTTTTTTTTTTTTAACATATAATGTATTATTTGCTTCAGAGGTACAGGTCTATGATTCAACAGTCTTACACAATTCACAGCACTCACCATAGCACATACCCTCCCCAATGTCTATCACCCAGCCACCCCATCCCTCTCACCCCCCACCACTCCAGCAACCCTCAGTTTGTTTCCTGAGATTAAGAATTCCTCATATCAGTGAGGTCATATGATACATGTCTTTCTCTGATTGACTTATTTCACTCAGCATCACACCCTCCAGTTCCATCCACATCGTGGCAAATGGCAAGATTTCATTCCTTTTGATGGCTACATAATATTACATTGTATATATATACCACATCTTCTTTATCCATTCATCTATCGATGGACATCTTGGCTCTTTCCATAGTTTGGCTATTGTGGACATTGCTGCTATAAACATTGGGGTGCACGTAGCCCTTCGGATCCCTACATTTGTATCTTTGGAGTAAATACCCAGTAGTGCAATTGCTCGGTTGTATGGTAGCTCTATTTTAAACTTTCTGAGGAACCTTCATACTGTTTTCCAGAGTGGCTGCACCAGCTTGCATTCCCACCAACAGTGTAGGAGGGTTCCCCTTTTTCTGCATCCCTGCCAACATCTGTCATTTCCTGACTTGTTAATTTTAGCCATTCTGACTGGTGTGAGGTGGTATCTCATTGAAGTTTTCATTTGGATTTCCCTGATGCCGAGCGAGGTTGAGCACTTTTTCATGTGTCTGTTGGCCATTTGGATGTCTTCTTTGCAGAAATGTCTGTTCATATCTTCTGCCCATTTCTTGATTGGATCATTTGTTCTTTGGGTGTTGAGTTTAAGAAGTTCTTTATAGATTTTGGATACTAGCCCTTTATCTGATATGTCATTTGCAAATATCTTCTCCCATTCTGTCGGTTGTCTTTTGGTTTTGTTGACTGTTTCTTTTGCTGTGCAAAAGCTTTTTATCTTGATGAAGTCCCAATAGTTCATTTTTGCCCTTGCTTCCCTTGCCTTTGGCGATGTTTCTAGGAAGAAGTTGCTGCAGCTGAGATCAAAGAGGTTGCTGCTTGTGTTCTCCTTTAGGATTTTGATTGACTCCTGTCTCACATTTAGGTCTTTCAACCATTTGGAGTCTATTTTTGTGTGTGGTGTAAGGAAATGGTCCGGTTTCATTCTTCTGCATGTGGCTGTCCAATCTTCCCAACACCATTTGTTGAAGAGACTGTCTTTTTTCCATTGGACATTCTTTCCTGCTTTGTCGAAGATTAGTTGACCATAGAATTAAGGGTCAATTTCTGGGCTCTCTATTCTGTTCCATTGATCTATGTGTCTGTTTTTGTGCCAGTACCGTATTGTCTTGATGATTACAGCTTTGTAATAGAGCTTGAAGTCCGAAATTGTGATGCCGCCAGCTTTGCTTTTCTTTTTCAACATTCCTCTGGCTATTCGGGGTCTTTTCTGGTTCCATACAAATTTTAGGATTATTTGTTCCATTTCTTTGAAAAAAGTGGATGGTATTTTGATAGGGATTGCATTGAATGTGTAGATTGCTCTAGGTAGCAGTGACATCTTCACAATATTTGTTCTTCCAATCCATGAGCATGGAACATTTTTCCATTTCTTTGTGTCTTCCTCAGTTTCTTTCATGAGTATTTTATAGTTTTCTGAGTACAGATTCTTTGCCTCTTTGGTTAGATTTATTCCTAGGTATCTTATGGTATTGGGTGCAATTGTAAATGGGTTCGACTCCTTAACTTCTCTTTCTTCTGTCTTGTTGTTGGTGTATAGAAATGCCACTGATTTCTGAGCATTGATTTTATATCCTTCCACTTTACTGAATGCCTGTATGAGTTCTAGCAGTTTTGGGGTGGAGTCTTTTGGGTTTTCCACATAAAGTATCATATCATCTGCAAAGAGTGAGAGTTTGACTCCTTTGCCTATTTGGATGCCTTTTATTTCTTTTTGTGGTCTGATTGCTGTGGCTAGGACTGCTAACACCATGTTGAATAGCAGTGGTGATAGTGGACATCCCTGCCGTGTTCCTGACCTTAGGGGGAAAGCTCTCAGTTTTTCCCCATCAAGAATGATATTCGCTGTGGGTTTTTCATAGATGGCTTTTATGATATTGAGGTATGTACCCTCTATCCCTATACTCTGAAGAGTTTTAATCAAGAAAGGATGCTGTACTTTGTCAAATGCTTTTTCTGTATCTACTGAGAGGATCATATGGTTCTTGTTCTTTCTTTTATTAATGTATTGTAACACATTGATTGATTTGCAGATGTTGAACCAACCTTGCAGCCCAGGGATAAATCCCATTTGGTCCTGGTGAATAATCCTTTTAATGTACTGTTGGATCCTATTGGCTAGTATTTTGGTGAGAATTTTTGCATCCATGTTCATCAGGGATATTGGTCTGTAATTCTCCTTTTTGATGAGGTCTTTGTCTGGTTTGGGGATCAAGGTAATGGTGGCCTCATAAAATGAGTTTGGAAGTTTTCCTTCCATTTCTATTTTTTGGAACAGTTTCAGAAGAATAGGTATTAATTCTTCTTTTTTTTTTTTTTTTTAAAGATTTTATTTATTTATTTGAGACAGAGAGAATGAGAGATAGAGAGCATGAGAGGGAGGAGGGTCAGAGGGAGAAGCAGACTCCCCGCTGAGCAGGGAGCCCAATGCGGGACTTGATCCCGGGACTCCAGGATCATGACCTGAGCCGAAGGCAGTTGTCTAACCAACTGAGCCACCCAGGCGCCCAGTATTAATTCTTCTTTAAATGTTTAGTAGAATTACCCTGGGAAGCCATCTGGCCCTGTGCTCTTGTTTTTTGGGAGATTTTTGATGACTGCTTCAATTTCCTTAGTGGTTATAGGTCTGTTCAGGTTTTCTATTTCTTCCTGGCTCAGTTTTGGTAGTTTATACATCTCTAGGAATGCATCCATTTCTTCCAGATTATCTAATTTGCTGGCATAGAGTTGCTCATAATATGTTCTTATAATTGTTTGTATTTCTTTGGTGTTGGTTGTGATCTCTCCTCTTTCATTCATGATTTTGTTGATTTGGGTCATTTCTCTTTTCTTTTTGATAAGTCTGGCCGGGGGTTTATCAATCTTGTTAATTCTTTCAAAGAACCAGCTCCTAGTTTTGTTGATCTGTTCTACTGTTCTTTTGGTTTCTATTTCATTGATTTCTGCTCTGATCTTTATTATTTCTCTTCTCCTGCTGGGCTTAGGCTTTATTTGCTGTTCTTTCTCTAGCTCCTTTAGGTGTAGGGTTAGGTTGTGTATTTGAGACCTTTTTTGTTTCTTGAGAAAGGTTTGTATTGCTATATACTTTCCTCTTAGGACTGCCTTTGCTGCATCCCAAAGATTTTGAACAGTTGTGTTTTCATTTTCATTTGTTTCCATGAATTTTTTAAGTTCTTCTTTAATTTCCTGGTTGAACCATTCATTCTTTAGTAGGATGCTCTTTAGCCTCCATCTATTTGAGTTCTTTCTGACTTTTCTCTTGTGATTGAGTTCTAATTTCAAAGCATTGTGGTCTGAAAATATTCAGGGAATGATCCTAATCTTTTGGTACTGGTTGAGACCTGATTTGTGACCTAGGATGTGATCTATTCTGAAGAATGTTCCATGGGCACTAGAGAAGAATGTGTATTCTGTTGCTTTGGGATGGAATGTTCTGAATATATCTGTGAAGTCCATTTGGTACAGTGTGTCATTTAAAGTCTTTATTTCCTTGTTGATCTTTTGCTTAGATGATCTGTCCATTTCAGTGAGGGGGGTGTTAATGTCCCCTACTATTATTGTATTGTTGTCCATGTGTTTCTTTGCTTTTGTTATTAATTGGCTTGTATAATTGGCTGCTCCCATGTTAGGGGAATAGATATTTACAATTGTTAGATCTTCTTGTTGGATAGACCCTTTAAGTAAGATATAGTGTCCTTCCTCATCTCTTATTATAGTCTTTGGTTTAAAAATCTAATTTGTCTGATATAAGGATTGCCACCCCAGCTTTCTTTTGGTGTCCATTAGTATGGTAAATGGTTTTCCATCCCCTCACTTTCAATCTGGGGGTGTCTTTGGGTCTAAAATGATTCTCTTGCAGACAGCATATCAGTGGGTCTTGTTTTTTTTATCTAGTGTGGTACCCTGTGTCTTTTGATTGGGGCATTTAGCCCATTTACATTCAGGGTAACTATTGAAAGATATGAATTTAGTGCCATTGTATTGCCTGTAAGGTGACTGTTACTGTATATTGTCTGTGTTCCTTTCTGGTCTATGTTACTTTTAGGCTCTCTCCTTGCTTAGAGGACCCCTTTCAATATTTCTTGTAGGGCTGGTTTCGTGTTTGCAAATTCCTTTAGTTTTTGTTTGTCCTGGAAGCTTTTTATCTCTCCTTCTATTTTCAATGACAACCTAGCTTGATATAGTATTCTTGACTGCATATTTTTCTCATTTAGTGCTCTGAATATATCATGCCAGTCCTTTCTGGCCTGCCAGGTCTCTGTGGATAGGTCTGTTTCAATCTAATGTTTCTACAATTGTAGGTTACAGATCTCTCGTCCCGAGCTGCTTTCAGGATTTTCTCTTTGTCTCTGAGACTTGTAAGTTTTACTCTTAGATGTCGGAGTGTTGACCTATTTTTATTGATTTTGAGGGGGGGTTCTCTGTGCCTCCTGGATTTTGATGCCTGTTTCCTTCCCCAAATTAGGGAAGTTCTCTGCTATAATTTGCTCCAATATACCTTCTGCCCCTCTCTCTCTTTCTTCTTCTTCTGGGATCCCAATTATTCTAATATTGTTTCATCTTTTGGTATCACTTATCTCTCGAATTCTGCCCTCATGATCCAGTAGTTTTTATCTCTCTTTTTCTCAGCTTCTTTATTTTCCATCATTTGGTGTTCTATATCACTGATTCTCTCTTCTGCCTCATTTATCCTAGCAGTTAGAGTCTCCATTTTTGATTGCATGTCATTAATAGCCTTTTTGATTTTGACTTGGTTAGATTTTAGTTCTTTTATTTCTCCAGAAAGGGTTTCTCTAGTATCTTCTATGCTTTTTTCAAGCCCAGCTAGTATCTTTATAATCGTCATTCTGAACTCTAGTTCCGACATCTTACTAATGTCCATATTGATTAGGTCCCTGGCAGTTGGTACTGCCTCTTGTTCTTTTTTTTTGAGGTGATTTTTTCCATCTTGTCATTTTGTCCAGAGGAGAATAGATGAATGAGAGAACAAAATGCTAACAGGGTAACAACGACCCCAGAAAAATATACACTAAACAAAGCAGAAGAGACCTGAAACCGGGGGAAGAGAAAGGGAAAGAAAGAAAAAAGAAAAAGATAAAAACAAACAAACAAACAAAAAACAGAATATGATCAAACATGATCAGGCTGGTGCATAGATCAGTGCCACACCCTAGATTTTGGGCATATTTTGGTCTGTTAGAAGAAAGTGCTTCCCAAAACTTTAAAGAAAGAAAAACTTATATATGTACAAAAATAAGGGTAAATACAATGAAGGGATGGAATATGACTGTAAAGATGAAAATTATAAAAGATTTTATAAAAGGAATTGATAAGATAAGAAGCTGGTTGAAAAAAGAAAGAAGAGGATTTAAAAAAAAGGGGGGGAGAGAATGTGATCAGGCAGTAGACTCGAAAAAGCCATACACTAGAGATTTATGGTATATTTTGGTCTGATAGAAGAAACTGTTTACCAAAATTTTAAAGAGAGAACAGTTTATATACATATACCAAAAATAAGGTTAACTACTATGAAGGGATAGAATATGACTCTAAAAATGAAAAAAAAAATTTTTAAAAAAGGGATTGAAAAGATGTTGGTTGAAAAAGGGAAAAAGAAAAATTCAAAAAAAGAAAAAGTTAAAAAAAATTAACTTTGAAAAGCTAAAGAATCATGGGAAAAAAGCCATGAATTCTATGTGCAGTATTCCCCTAGCACTGGAGTTCTGCCGGTCTCATTGAGCAGTAAACTTGGTCTTGGCTGGCTGTTCTTGCTGATCTGGGGGAGGGGCTTGTTGCCGTGGTTCCCAAATGTCTTTGCCAGAGGCGGAATTGCCCTGCTCTTGCCGGGGCCGGGCTAAGTAATCTGCTCCAGTTTGCTCTTGGGAGCTTTTGTTCCCTGCAAGCTTTCCGTTCAGCTTTGGAGGATGAGAGTGAAAATGGTGAACTCCCGATCTCTGCCCTGGAGGAGCCGAGAACTTGGGGCCCCACTCCTCAGTGAGCCCCCACAGAAAAGCAGTCAGTCACTCCCATCTCCCCAGTCTCCAGCCGCACTCCGTGCTCACCCGGCCTGTGACCAAGCATTTCTATCTCTGGCACAGGACCCCATGTGGAGTCTCCAAACCCAGCAGATCCCTGCGGTGCGCTCCTGCACAGCTCCTCCCGGGGGAGGAAGGGGAGTCTCCCTGGATCTGCCGCTTGTTGGGTCCCTGCTGGAAGAGCAGTGGCCTGACTGTGCTGCGACTCACTGTTTATGGCAACCCCGAGCTGAGAGCCCATTTCTCGGCTCCGTCTCTGCAGCTGGCTTCCCCACTCTGATACCAAGCTCTGCCGCACTCAGGCACCCCCGGTCTGTCTGTGACTCTGAGGGTCCTGAGACCACACTGTCCCAGCGAGAGTTCCACCCCCCACTTAGCCACTGGAGCGACATCCCTCATTAGAGCAGGCTTCTAAAAGTTCCGATTTTGTGCTCCAGGGCTCTATCACTTGCCCCAAGCGGCCAACGGAGGCCCCCCTCTCCCGCTGTCTATCTTCCCAAATATCGCCTCGGATTCACTTCTCTGCACGTCCTACCTTCCAGAAAGTGGTCGCTTTTCTGTTCAGAGAGTTGCTACTATTCTTTTCTTTGATCTCCTGTTGAGTTCATAGGTGTTCAGAATGGTTTGATCCCTATCTAGCTGAATTCCTAGGACCAGACGAAATTTAGGTCTCCTACTCCTCTGCCATCTTGCTCCTACCCCTCTAGTGGAAATTTTAATGTTTGAAAGTTACCATCAAGAGTTTTGGTGTATTAAAAGTTCCAGATAGAGAGAAGCTTCTGTATATAGAATTGAATTCCTCTTAATTCCAGGTGACCTCTCTTATTATGACATGACTACCAATTCCTTTCTTGTAAAGATGTGAGGGACTAGCCAGGAAAGAGTGTGAGACCTTCCCTTTCTTTTGGTCCTTTTAAGGTGCTAAATGCTTGTTACTCCTTTGCCTAGGCCTAACTTGTCTTGAGGAGCTCAGAGCTGCATGGCCTGTTTAGCTGCTGCTCTTTACCTGTGCTGACCAAGGTTTATATCCCAAATGCTTATGTATCAGAACTCTGAAGTTGAGGAAGCACCTTTGAAAAATTCAGTGATGTCTGCTCCTGGAGGGATTTATATTTGAAATGTTTTCCTATCACTCCTTCCTCTTCACTTTGTTCTCTTTTGCTTCTTCCTTTGCCATGACTTTCATTCATTTATTCATTCATAAACACATACTGGGCATTTTCTATATGCCAAACATTGTGTTTGATCATGAGTATAGAGAACTAAAGATATACTGCTTACTATCTAAGAACTTACTGACCAGCATCATTTTTTGGGTGCAATTTCTTTGCAAGATCGGTCCTTTGCTAGTTATAGTCTCTGGGAATGTACTTATACTTTGAATGCTTAGTTTTTGACTCTTAGCTTTAAATAATTCATTCCTAAATTCTGTTAGGTGTCTATAAAAGTCAACCAGTTGAAGCTGTTTTTAGCCATCAGTTGGTGGATATGAACACTTAATATTAGTTTTCTTTCATTTTGCAAGTGTCCCTTTCAACAAGAAATTCAGAACTAGGATTTTTGCAGCTTTATGCTTTCTGATAACCAGGTTCTAATCTTATTTGATTACTACATTTGGGGGTGAATGTGGAAAGGAAAATTTTTATTTAGGTTACAAAGTCTGACTTCTCCCCCAACTAAACTTTACTGAAATCCTCTGATGAGGCTATAAACTTACTGCTTCTATTTCCTTTTCTTTCTCCTTGATAGTTATGGATATGGGAGACAAAAGACTCAGATCTCCATTTGAAACCTCTTGGGTAGTTAGTAGAGAAATTATTGCAAGTTTTCAGAATTGAGGATGAAGAAACTATTTATGGCTATTATTGTAGCTAAGCCAAAAGAGAAGGAAATATTAGGAAAATGGCATTATAAGGAACCAAGAAGTCAGTTTGTTTGAGACAAAGAATTTTGGCTAAACAGATCCTATTGAAATTTGACTTTGATAGTACTTTTCAAAAATATTGAAAGTTTTGATTCTTTATTGCTGCATAACTTTCCTCTTCCCCCAAACTTGGTGGATGAAAACAACAATGATTTTATTATATCTCCTCATTCTCTGGGCTGATTGCGTTCAGTTGAGTCCTTCTTCTGCTTCATGTGAAGTCACTTAGGGCTGCAACCATCTTGGAACTTACCTGGGCCAGAGTATTAAGATGGCATACTTTGGTAGTAGACCACTGATGTTGGTCATCCTCAGTTAACTCAGCAGGGACTGTCTGCTGGGGGTTTTGATTCTCCTCAAGGCCTCCTATGCTTCTTCCTATGGCTGCTTAGGCTTCCCTGTAACATGGCTGCTGGATTTCAAGAGGCAGGAAGTAGAAACTGCCAGTCCCCTTAAAGGCTAGCCCGAAAGTTGCATAGCTTCACTTCCCTTACATTCTATTGGTCAGAGCAGTCACAGGTCCAACTTATATTCAACAGGGTGAGGAAATAAGACCACTTTTCAGTGGAGGCAGTGACAATGATTTTACAGTTATCTTTAATCTACTATAGTAAATCTGTTTATAGCTAACCAATATAAAAGCTGATGGTTGAAAAAAAGAGAGGGGCATAAAAAAGCCTAGGAAGTTCAGCATTAGGTGTCTCCTGAATGCATATTTTATAAAGGGGGAAATTAGCTTCATGATGATCACATTCAGTTGGACTTAGGGAAAGGTTACCTTAGACCATTGGTTCTCAAACTTAAGTCTTCATCGGAATTACTAGGAGGGTGTGTTAAAACCAGATTGCTGGGCTGCACCCCCAGAGGTTCTGATTAAGCAGGCTTGGGGGAGGGCCTGGGAATTAGCATTTCTAAGAAACTCCCAGATGATACTGACACTAATGGTCTTGGGAACCACACTTTCAGAACCACTGCCTTAGACTGTGCAGGGCCAAAAAGAGTGATAAGAAAAAGAAAAAAAGAAGGAAATATACTGTTTTTCCTCTGATGGTGTTTTTAAAAGCCTAGTGTCAATAGTATACATTTAAGTTTCAGGCAATCATGAACATGTTAACATAGGGCCTTTATGTTTGTCAGGGTTATTATTCCTAGTGCTGCAACATCAAACCCTGAAATCCCATTAACATTAACATAACAAAAGTTTATTCTTACTTATGTAAAGCACAGTATGAGTCAGTAGCATTCCTCCGTATGTGCTACAGCATCTGGAACATGTGGTCCTCACTGTTGCTGAGGCAGGGGAGGGAGAAGAGAGAAATAAAGGCACACCAGTTCTTAAACTGCCCCAGCCTAGAAGTGACACAGGTTACCTCCTCTCAGAGTCTAATGGTCTGAACATGCACCCATTGGTGCATGACCTCAACCTAAGTGCAAAGGAAGCTGGGAAATGTAGGGGGGGACATAGATAGTAGGCCCTAACTATCTCTGCTATAGCACCCAACTAACTTCAATGTCCCGTATTCTGTGATTAGGCAGAGCTAGAAGTAGAAAGAATCCCATGAGCCCTCAAACCCATGTGTATACCTCTGCTTGTAATTATTCAAATGTTATTATTACTTTCAAAATATTTATTTTCTTCTATGAGTAATTTTTTTGTTTTAGTCCTCATTTTCTGGGTGGCATTAAACAGAGTGCCTAATGACATCGCTATCTCAAAAGAAAAATCTGTTGTGAAAACTTTTTTTGTCTGTTACAAATAATTTGGTAAACCCTTGTTATCAAGCCATTTTGGTTATTCTGTTAAGGACTGATTAAATAGGGGCGCCTGGGTGGCTCAGTTGTTAAGCGTCTGCCTTCAGCTCAGGTCATGAGCCCAGGGTCCTGGGATCGAGCCCCACGTTGGGCTCCCCACTCGGCAGAGAGCCTGCTTCTCCCTCTCCCTCTGCCTGCCATTCCCCCTGCTTGTGCTCTCTGTCTCTCTGTCAAATAAATAAAATATTTTTTAAAAAGGATTGATTAAATAAGATACCATCTCTTTTTCTTTGCTGATTTTGCCAAGCATGGAATTCTTTAGGTAATTGTTAAAGTGATTATTTATGCTGTTGGAGACTACACAGCTTGTGTCCATTGGCAATAGGGTAGTATCAGGACTTTGAAGATCATCTTGTGGACATTTTTGAAAATAAAGGAATGAAATTTATTTTTAACCCATCCATACAAGCCCCACTGTTAGCTAAGTGATAGATAACATGGTACAGAATATTGTCAGTGAGAAACAAGGCACAATTTAGGTTTAATTTATTCACCAGATTCCCTTGTATTGCTGTTGCCTACCTTTGTCTGGAATTTTTTCTGGTGCTTTCACAAAAATTGATACTGGTGAGCAGGACTCCCAGGCACATAGAGACTCTTTTGTCATGGGAAAGTAATTCCTATTTTCCTCTGCTGAAGGAAAGACCTTATTTGGCAGATAAAACCTTTGGAATATGCTATACATTCAGTCTCAGTAGCTTTGAGGCAAATTTCCATTTCAATTTTGTTTCTTAAATTCTACAGGCTTAATTAACATCTCTGATATGTTGAAACAATATGATGATGATGTGGTTCTTTGTAGAAACATGCTTGACTGGTAGCAGTCTCCTGTCTTAGTTTGGTAAACTAAAATTCTATATATCATGGTTATTAGAAAGCATCTGAGTTATGTACTTTGATGCCTTTGTTATATGATCTCAGTTTATACTTAATCTTTATAGGATCCCCCCCTCCACACACACACACACACACACACAATTATTTAGTAGCTACTAGACTGCCAGCTTCCTTAAACTAACAAGTGACAGATCAGCATTACTCTTCCCACTGAACAGATGAAGAAACTGAGACAATTTAGTGACTGGTCCAAAGCGTCCTGGTGAGTCAGTGTCAGAGTTAGGATTAAACTTTAGTGTAAATGCTCAGGCCAAAGCAACTTGTGTGACTCTGAAGTTAGATTTCTGGAGGGAGAGACACTATCTTATTTTAATATTTGCTAGCATAATAGCATGATGTGCAGTTATATTGGAGACTATTTAAATTATCTGATCCATTTCAGAAGTGTAGTTGCAGTCCCCTACCCTACCTGGGATGGGTGAGAAAGGGCTTGGGTATACACAGAGGCTACATAATGTATTGGAAAGGGCAAGACACTACAGTGGAAGAAACGGGTTCCTTTGAGAGCTGTGTAACCTTGGTCATGTCACTTAACCTCTCAGGAATCTCAGAGTCTTCACTTGTAGAATGTGAGGCATTAGCATAGATATTTCCTAAGGTCGAAATTTTTAGTGCAGAATTTTGAAACTTGTATTTGTGTTAGCTTCCTAATCCTCCTTAGGTGAGTCTTAATTTAACTAAAATTCCCATTCTTTTAAAGATTTATTTTTAAATGCACTTTCTATGAGAGACAGTTTCTTTGGGTTCTGACTTGGCATCTGGACTCTTCTGTCTGTCGTCAGCTCTGCTGAAGAGCACAGAAGGGAATTGCAGAAGGAAGCTTGGCTGAGAGGAGGCTGAGTATGCAAAGCAGGCACGAACTTGTAAGGCCAGGCTCTCTTCTCTCCACAACTCTGCTTTCCATTCTTCCCACAGCTGGAGGCCAAACTCTAAACCATCTTATTACCACTACCTTACTGACGGATAGAAGAAATCGTTGCATGCGGAGGGTGTTTGCTAGGCTATTTTGCTAACAGCCCTTGTATACACCCTCACCCCCATGCACTTGATTGGCTTACCATGGAATGAATCTTGGGGAATTTGCTTTTTCAGCTTCTTTGTCTCCTCCCACCCTTCTGCCAAGTGACAAGAAGAACGTGGTATCAGCCTCAATAAAATATAGTGGTGCCTCCCTATTTTTCCACCTGCCCTTGTGGAAGAGAGCTTGGTAGGATTCATCAAGGACAGAATCTGGGGGGTCAGAGTCCCTTTGAAGAGTTTTCTCTGCAGAGTTCAGGCTTATTTCTGAATATCACTGACCCAGAGGCCAGTTTCACATCCTGCAGAAAAGCTCTGGAAGATGTGTCAGCAGAACTGGCATTGCATGTCTAGACAAAGAATTGATATTAGCATCAACAGCCAGCATCCAATCTGTTAACTCTTGTGTAAGCATTTGTTGTCTGTGCCTCAGGCATTTTTTGGCTTAAAATGAAAACTGTAGGTCTAAGATTTAGACTTGGGTCTTTCAGGAGGTTCTTTCAAGGTAAGGAATCACAAGGTAATTTATTTCAAGATCAGCTATTTTATTGATTAATATGAAAGTCTCTTCAACTTTTTTTAAATTTTTCAGTAAAATGGTATTTGCATCATCACCATCTTCATTTTATTATATATTCATTATTTCAAGAAACATTTATTAAACACCCACCCGGAAGCTACACAAGGCATGCTGCTAGGCTGTGCTGATACATTGATGAATAAAACAGCTAAGGTCCCTGCCCCTCTGGAGTTTATAGCTTAATGGGGAAGACTGACCACAAACAAGAGTAACAGGATATTTCTGTCTCAGTTTCGGCTGAGGCACCAAAGAACAAAGCAGTAGGTGTCAAGTTCCTTGGCTTTTTAAATTGAAGTGCTAGACTACCTCTGTAGGATTTGCAAACAGGGTACCTCAGAACTGGTTTTGCCAGCCTGAACCCATCATCCACCTTCAGGGCATTGAAGAAAAGGCTTAGTGTGCTTGGAGGTTCAATTGCGGGTAGGTTTTCTTTGAGGAGAGTTGTCACTGTGCTGTGTGGTTCTCCTTACTTCAGGAAGGGGCTATGTATCCCCCTCACTCAGACCTAGTTGGGATGAGGCTTCTAGGGAACCACTCAGAGAGAGCACTGTTTTGTGTTTCCTGGACTTTGGGGACTTCAGGACTGACATCTGAGGCATTTCAAGGCAGAGACCAGAGAGTGGGGGTAGGAATGGGATATGGTAGGGCAGCAGAGACCAGGTGGCTGCAATGGGATTGGCCAGCACTTTTAAAGTTGACTGGGTAAGAACTGACTTAGAAAAGAGCAGACTGGGTCTTGTCGAACCTAACTTGACAAGGAGGACCACAGGGATGAGGTGACTCTGGAAAAAAGATGGGCCTCTGGAATGGGGCAGCTGAATGGGAATGAGGGGGAAATTCTTAAGGGAACAACCAGAAGGAGCCCTGCCTAGCGAGGCAGCTGTGGGTAAGATATCTGCCACGATGGAAGTCTCTGAAAACTCCTGAAAGAGTGGGCTTTGGGAAGCTTGGGTGTCTGCCAAGTGCAGAGGCACCAACCCCATATTACAGCCATATCTGACAAGTTAGATCTATCTTCCCCTCTTCTCCTCCATCCCCTTCCCCAACCTGGAAGGGCCCAAGAGGGGAAGAGGTGAAGTGAGAAAGCTGACTAGGCTGCCTCCCCGATAAGTTTCTAAGACTGAAGCAGATCTGAGCTGGCATAGGGGAGATATTATGGATTATTTTAAGTCTGGAGTCTTGATATTAAAATCACCCAAGAAAAGGGGCTATTTGTTTATGACTGGGAAGTGACTAAGATTGTTTTGGGACTGGTGGGATATTTTCATTTAGTGACAGGGAAGAACATATGAAGTTGAGCAGATCTAAAGGAGCAGAAGTGGGAGAGGATAAATCGCTTTCGGTTCATGCATATACCTCAGGTTTCTCTAACCTGGTTATGCTAGTAAATGAATAAAATATAGAATTTCTGAAACTGTGTTCTTTTTTTTTTTAAAGATTTATTTATTTATTTGAGAGAGCGAGAAAGTACATGAGAGGGGGGAGGGTTAGAGGGACAAGCAGGCTCCTTGCCGAGCAGGGAGCCCAATGCGGGACTCGATCCAGGGACTCCAGGATCATGACCTGAGCCGAAGGCAGTCGCTCAACCAACTGAGCCACCCAGGAGCCCCTGAAACTGTGTTCTTAAAGGATAGTGGGGAAGGGTGGCAGTTGTAAAGAGCCTATTTAGATAGCTCAACAAAGATGACCTTTCAGGAAATGAGAATTAAAGAGAAAAGAGTCAGTTGTGCTGTGTTTGGTGGGAGTTGGGGAGGGAGGTTCCCTTACACTCCAGGCAGAGGGAACAGCATGTGTAAGGTTTATGTGGAATCCTGTGATCAGCATCCAGGAAACATTTAGTCTTCAGCCAAAGGTATTGCCATTCTTTGTGCAGGATAATTGCCTCCTTCACTGAGGTTTAAGGCTTAATTGATCAACGTTAGGAAAAAAAACCACTTTGATAAAAGGTAAGATCCAAAGGCCTAAAGGAGGTAAAGAGTGGAGAAACTTCCATCCTCTGCCCTCAAACTCTTGATGATCCTAGATAACATTCTCCTTTTCTGAGAATTTCCATGACAAGTAACCTCTTTTAGTGTGCTGGTGACCTTTTATGAAGTGTAGGGACAGCTGGGTAAAGAAACACAGAGCTCCCCGGACAGTGCCAGGAGGGGGGGAAAGCCTTTTAACTTGTTCTAGGGCTTTGTTTATGTTTAAGGCTTAGAAAAGACTACTTGTTGTAAGCATGCCATCCAAAATAATAGAGGTAAGATGTCAACAAGTCAGTAGGGGCAGATATGCCTCCTCAGTTGAACACAACGATTGGAAATGTGGTTCGCCTTTGCTAGCGTAAGTTTGTTCAGGAAATAAAAGAGCAGAAAGATGATCTGGCGGCCTAGGGAAGACCTGGGGAGAGTCTCTGCAGGAATGTGGACTCAACCATTTAAAGCTTAAATCCCGGTGGGTGCCTGTGCTGGTGGCACTTTCCCAGTGTTGCTGGCCTTCCAGCTGGCACTTAGTCTCTACCAGGCAATGGAGTATTTCGGGGCGGGGAGCAATGCACCTGGGCTTGTGGGCTTGTGTGGACTCCCAGAGATGAAGACTAACTGACAGCCCCTGCTTTCAAGGAACTATCTGGTTGGGAGACAGAATCTGTGGTGCCAACACATGTCACAAGTACAGAGCCAACCCAAGGAGGTGGAGAGAGAGGTAAAATATGCTTCCTGTGAATACTGGGAAAGGACAGTGCAATCTAAATTGCCAGAGTTTTCCATGTCTCTAGCTTTTAATTATAGCTCTTCACCATCCAGATAATACACACTCAACAAAGAAACTGGCAAGTGCAGTGTAAGAAATCAACTGTTTTCATTATTAAAGAATATTTTGTAAATAGAGAAGGGACTTCTGAATTTGGGATGAAAGTGTTTGTGTGGTCTTTCCCCTACCCATTGGTAGGGAGGAATAATTTGCCCCATTAGAACCTGTGCCTCTTAGGAGCCACTCTCCAAACAGGCTGCCAGGTATACAGAAAGTTCTCCATGAATGTATTTAAAAATTAAAGTCCTGTGATTTAGAGATCTAAGAAATTCATTTTTTTTTTAGAAATTTGAATTAGAGTACCTTGTAACTAGTCTGTCTTACTATATTATACATAATATTAGACCTTAAGACATGCTTTTTTGATACTCCTTAATTTATAAATATAACATGTTTCAAAAATCAGTTAAGTTGATATCATGGTCCTTAGGTATATTTTTTCCTTGACAACACATTATAGTAGCAAGAACATGAACGTTTGAATCAGGTAAATGTGAGTTTAAAAACCAGCCTTACAACCCTTAGATCTGGAGTTTGGGGCCAGGCCCTAGATTCCCATTTTGGAGGCTTCACTCTGACTCTCTGATAGTCACAGCCCTCCTCCTAGAGAGAGAGGTCTGAGTGGCCAAATACACATGCTCACCTGAAACCTCTATCCCTCAGTCCTGCTCTCAGGACTCTGGAATTCCCTGCCCAGGCAACTAGGAACACATTTCCAAGGACTGCTGGGCCTGAGACAAGCTGGCTGGGCAGTCACACTTTTCATAGAATGGGGCCTGACCGGGGTGGGTGTAGAGTGGGAGGAAAGAGAGGATGGGGCAGGGGCTGAGGAACTTTCAGTTGTACTCTTACATTGAGTCCTGAAAATGTCAGGGGAGGGTTCCTTATATCTGATCCTTGGTCATATTGCTTGCAAACAATTTGACCTTTCTGAGCTCATTTTCCTCCTTCAAAAATGTGTGTAAGAATTCCTATCTTACAGATTTTAAGGTTACAATTAGATTATCATATAAACATAATTGTTTGAAATGAAATAAACAATAAATTCTTACCACTAATGTAAATCTTGACTAGAGTTTCAGACTAACCTGAAAATGTCTGCTAAAGCCACTACCCAAATGAAATGCATTACTAATTATATTATTAACACAAATAGTATTTCAAGTATGTGGTCTCTTATCTGAAAACTTTGGCCCTGATGTTTCCGGAATTAAGAATTTTGGGGGGTTTTAGATATATATACATAAACCATATATTTAGATATATATACATAAACCATATTCCATATTACACCTGGAATATTTGAGGCAGGGCCACACTATTGAATACATTACTATTTTCCTAGCAAAACCTGTTGAGTCAATATGTATGATAAGTAAAGACCATACATAGCCTCATGTTAATCCAGGTCAGTTTTCAAAAAAAATAAATTTCTATATTTTGGAACAGTTTTAGATTTACAGAAAGATTGCAAAGATAGTACAGAGTTCCCCTATGTTCTGTAGCCAGTTTCCCATATTGTTATCATCTTACCTTACTCTGGCATGTTTGTCAATTCATAATAATGTACCATTATGATTATTATTAACATTATTATTATTATACATTATTATTAACTCAAGTTCATACTTTATTCAGATTTTCTTAATTTTTACCTAATGTCCTTTTTCTGTTCCTGGATTCCATCTAGGCCATTCCATTACATTTAGCCTTCATTATGTCTTTACTAGCTCTTGCTGGCTATGATAGTTTCTCAGACTTTTCTTGTTTTTGATGGCCTTGACAGTTTGAGGAGTACTGCTTAGGTATTTTGTGGACTGCACTTCAATTGGGATTGTCTGTTGGTTGAAGATGAGACTGGGGTTATGGGTTTCAGGGAGAAAGGCCACAGAAATAGAGTGCCATTATCATCACATCTGAAGGGTACATACTATTAACATGACTTATCACTGTTAATGTTGACCTTGATCACCTGCCTGTGGTAGTGTTTGTTAGATTTCCCACTAGAAAGTTACACTTTTTTCTTCCCTTTTCATTCTATACTTTCTGGAAGAAAGTCACTATGCATGACCCATAGCTAAGGAGTGGGGAATTATGTTCCTCTCATAGAGGGGTAGAGCATCAAAATTATTTAGAATTCTTCCACATGGGAGAGTGAACTCTTCTCCCCCATAGGTCAGATTTTGCTGCCAAAGGGGTTAAAGCATTTTTAAATTTTCTTTTAAATTTTTAGTTTTGTGGATAAGGGATTATGGACCAGAACCACGTTATATCTAAATTTAATGTCTTAACAACATTCTTCTACTATTATACCTCTTTTTTTTTTAATTTTTTTTTTAAGATTTTATTTATTTGCGAGAGAGAGAATGAGAGACAGAAAGCATGAGAGGGAGTGAGAGGGAGGAGGGTCAGAGGGAGAAGCAGACTCCCTGCCGAGCAGGGAGCCCGATGTGGGACTCGATCCTGGGACTCCAGGATCATGACCTGAGCCGGAAGGCGGTTGCTTAACCAACTGAGCCACCCAGGCGCCCCTATTATACCTCTTTGGTGACAGAAGAGCCAGAGTGATGTTTCCTTATAAGAAAGAATGAGAGAAACTAATAGGAAGAGATAACGGTGGCCTGTCTCCCAGAGCCATGGATAGTCTCCACCTATCCCACATGACTGGCTGTACAGTTTTAAACAAGAAGTACATTTAGTTGTTTCCATACCTTCATAACAAATTCAACTTAAAGGGAAATATGGTGATGACCAAGTTAAGAGTATAAGTTTTAAAAAATAAGACCAATTTTCCTTTTCATGTATTTGTCAGACCTTTTTAACATGAATTTTCATAGAAACTCTTGAATTGGGATTATTCAAGGCTGGGAGAGATGTATATAGAAGGAAATGTAGGTGGCTCTTGCCTTGAGTCACTTCCCACAATCAGTGAGGGACCCACTCCACTCTCCTACATTCCCACCTCCCTATTAAATGACCCATACTCGCCCCTGGGCAGGTTTCCATACCTCATAGTCTCAGGTGACATTCCCTTTCTCCTCAACTCTTCTCTTCCACCTTCCCTCTCACCTGGGTAAGACCCTTTTAGGAATTTTATTGTTCACACCTAAGTCCCTTGTGGTCTCTGTATGGCTTTAGAAACTTCTACTCAGGAGTAATATTCAGAATACCTGACAATCTATGATGTAGAGCTGCGTCTGGGCCTTATGCCAGGCACTACTCCTTTGGGTACAGAGGATCCAATGGGAGAGGAGTTACTGAAGGATGTGTGAGGGGATATGGAATGGCTGAGAGTAGCAGCTATTTATCAACCTGAAGAGGACTCTTTTGACACTTGAACATACAGGGGAAGTAAATCTTATTAAATATATTTTGTATCATATAGGTCATTGGAGCCTTCCAGAATTAAGCCCTAGCCTCCACTTACTGATTACTGACATATTGCTTATATGCTTTCAGGGTTGACTTTCCAACTTGTGGAATGGCTCATTGAAGCTCCAAAAAGGCATCCATTTATTTCGGGCAACCGTGTAACCAAATATCGACATGTTGCTCTTCGACTAAAGCCTAGTAGCCTATGTCATTATGGTCTTAGGGCTAACTCACAAGATGTTATGAGCCCTGCACAGCATCAAAATTGTTAAAAATAGGGGACAGGAATGTATTTGTAGTGAATCTTTTCCTACTTTGGCCTTCAAAGGAACACAGGTCAGGGAATTTCTCTTCTATTGATTTCACTTGATCTCTCTCCAGCCTATGATTTCATTGCCTATAATCATGTTCATTTCTTTAGCATACTGTCTCTTCCACCTAATTTAGAGAAATGTGTGGATGTCTTGAAAATGGTATAAACTTCTGAAGAAGAAAAAGGCACATGTAATTTGGATGATGAATAATCTTCAAATAACTCTCTGAATTTGAGCTCCAGTTAGGGAGAAATAATTAAGCATGCTGGCATTGAAGAAATACAGTATTTTAAACCACTCTCTGATCTTCGTTGTGTCTTTTTTTCAAAGTCCAAAAATTAAACATAACGATGGACTAGATAAAGAAGCTTATTATTCACCATCTAGTTATGCTACTTAATGAATTGACTGGAATTTCTCAGAGACCTTCTTTTCAAGGCTTCCCACCCCTGGAGGGGGGCGGGCACAATCCCCTCAAACCTAGTTTCTGTGGTATCTTTAAACTGCATGCCCCTGGGTTGATTGCCTATAGCAAAGGCCTCTAAACTTTTTTTGTTGTTATTAAAACTCCTCTATCCATAAACATTATGTGAATACTCTCTTTTAGTACATTTTATGCATTTACTACTAAAATAATATATGTGTTATAAAACTGTTTATGCAGTTCCTTTGGAAATTTTTTATGTACTGCCTTGTGAAAGATCTTCTATTGTATCTTGAATTGTTTTTTAAATAGTTGTGATTTATATTTTCATTGGTTTATATATATATTTTTCTCCTGAATAGATTTAAAAAAACTGTTAAGGTAAAAAATTAAAACAACTTATTCTCTACTTATAACAGAACATTTTGTTTAACTGTTTCTTGGACCAGGAAGACCTGGAATCTTGTCTGGTTTTGCCCTATCTGTGTGATCGGCATCAAGCCACTTGACTTCCACGGGTCCTGATTATCCCATCTGTAAAGGAAGGGCTTGGTCTAGATGATTTCTAAGATTGCTCCAGCTTTATAATTTGGATGACAGGATTTGATTGGGCAAATCTCCCAGAAGGACATTCTCTGAGTTTGAGAAGGCTGTCCTAATTTGACCATGGATATCATGAATTTGGAAAAATCTCTTTTAGAAACCTCCCCAGAGACAAGAGGATACTTACTGGCTCTAGAGGCTTGGTGTCCTCAGCCATCTTTCTGTCACACTGTTCAGACAGCAGGTTGGGGATGCCACATGGATGCTACGCTCACAGTATCACACAGCAGGGAATCATGGGAATCATGAAACTGCCAGCAAAAACTTTGTTCATAAAGAGAACTTCAGCTGAGAGCTGAGTTCAATCATTTTTAGCCCAACATGCCAGCAGTTGGCCTTCTCACTTTTCTTGGTTGTGTTATGTTAATGGTCTTTATTTTCTGAGGCTTTGTGTGCTAGCCATGTTGTTTAGAGAAATAGATGGGTGAAAAATACAAATCAAAATGTCGTATCCTGTAAACATAATATAAGCTGATTATTTTAAATGTTTTCTTTACTCAAGCAGGTGGATTTAGGGCATGATGGTAATAATAAACATTCATCTGAAGAACAGATTTTGATCAAGGAAGTCTCCAGTTGGTTCCATATATAATCTTTACTCTGTTGGTTTTCCCAGGGCAAAAACTGCACAAAAGAAACAAATCACGGCTCTTGAAATATAACACCAGTGGAAAAAAACAAACAAACAAAAAACAAATAAAACCTCAAGACAAAAACTAGCTAACAATGCAAACTAAAACTTAAATAAGATCTTACCACACCGCTGCAGCCACCCATATCCAGTGTGTATCCTGGAAAGACTTATGACTAACCAAAGAGAGGAGAGACCATGAAAAGAGTCAGTCATGGATTTTTAATTTGTAAGCACACACTGATCCAGGGAAGACTTAGAGCAAATTTTATTTCAGTGCCATTTATTGTTTTTATCATACAATCTGTGCCTGTCAGCAACAGCCTTTGATTGCTTCTTTTGCCAATCTGAAATGCTAGGAGGATCCCTGTTTAACCAGTTTTTAATAACTGTATTTCTATGCCACCCTTACCATCATTTCATTTGCTTTCAGGACCAGAAATCTTTACTCACATTATGTTTAAGGATCTATTATAATATGATTAAGGGGGGTGGGCAGTAATTATACAGGAAATGAAGAATCAAGAATTTTATGTTTCTGTCCCAGATAAGGACCATAAATTACAGGTCTGCCACAGTGGCCCTCTCTCCCCTGGGGTTAGTGTTATGAGAACACTGGTGATAGCACATTTGACATTTTATGTAAAAGATGCTTTATATTTGTCATATGAATGTGCAATAAGCATCGACATCTATATGTAAGCAGAAGTAGATGTTGCAGTTAATCACAAGGGAAGATTTCCTATGAAAAACTGATAAATGTGTATATCATGAAAATGATTGTCAGCACTACCCTAAGTAGATAATGCTAACCTTAGTGAGGAGAATGTAGAATAAATGCCAGTTGTTTTTATTTCATACCTCAATTTGTGTGTTGAAAGTTAGGTTAATTACCCTGTTTATATGATTAATGCTTAATTTGATTTAGTAGCACTAATAATTTTGCATTTTGTGACCCTCAGTTGTTCAAGCCGACTGTTTTGCTTGCCAGGTGTGTTCAAACTGGCAAAAGTCTAGGAGCCAGCTGACGTCTGATGTAGACTTTCCTTTAAACTTAAAAAGAAAAAGAATTAAATCAGGAGATTCCACTGTGGTGAATATACTGTCATTTTTTAAAAATGCTAATGAAATCTGCACGGAATGTTCAGGGCTAAACAGCAGAGAGGATGTGGACCATGCTTATTCTTTACGGTCTTGGTACTTGGAGACCGTGGGGGTCAGCACATACCTCTCTCCCTACCTGGGAGGGCCAGTGTAGGAGGGGCTAACCTCCCCTGTGGTGAGGGTAGGTGGCTTTCTTCTTTTTTTGGCTTTCTTTATAATGCTAATTTCCTTCTATTAATTTGTCCTTTGTAAACTTGTTTTAAAAAGATTTTATTTATTTTTAGAGAGAGAGAGAGAGTGCAAGAGTGGGGGGAGGGGCAGTGGGAGGGGGAGAGAGAGAATCTCAAGCGGACTCCATGCTGAGCAAGGAGCCGCACGCAGGGCTCCATCCCACAACTCTGAGATCATGACTGAGCCAAAATCAGGAGTTGGATGCTCAACTGACTGAGCCACCCAGGCATCCCTGTACTTATTAAACTTTTATCTATCAGTTGCTTGAAAGATGGATAGATATATAGATGTGTGTGTGTGTGTAATGTACTCATTTGATAAAATATATTGAGTACATTTATATACAAGGTATGTAGAAGATAGAAAAATAAATATGAGTCCTTTGCTCATGGACATGTGTGGGAGATGAGACTAGTCACATATAAATATAGTATAAGGTAGAGAATATCAAAAGGAAAGAGCTGAAATACTCTTTCCTATATTGGTTAAAACGAAGCTACATTCAGGATGCAAGTTCATTTTGGCTCCAGTCTGGATAATTGGTCTGGCTAGCCCATCATCTAGCAGAATTTGAAACAATAGAATCCATGAGGAGTAAAATTTGCTGGAGGAGGCATTGCAAGGTAAGATCAGGAATTTGGTGGACCTACTGAGTTCTGCTTTGTTCTGTGCAATGGGGACACAGAAGAGAACAGAAAGAAATGGTCTCTGACAGTCTGCAAGTTGTTTTAAGGAAGAGCATGATCAACCAGAAAGCAGAAAGAGGGTGTGCAGAGAAAATGAAAGAAAGATAGAAAGAAAGAAAGAAAGAAAGAAAGGAAAGAAAGAAAGAAAGAAAAGAAAAGAAAAGAAAAGAAAAGAAAGAGAAAGAAAGAAAAAAGAAAGAAAGGAGGGAGGGAGGAAAGAAGGAAGGAAGGAAGGAAGGAAGGAAAGAAACTGTTCCTGGTTACCGTCATGCCTTGGGTTGGCCAATAATGTGAACAAATGCCATAAGCCTGGATCTGATATTTTCCATTTTTCTTTCTCTTTTTGCACTGAGTCTGTCAGTTAGGCAGAAGTACCAGGTATTGTACTGGCAAATAGATCCTGGAATGGTCCTGGACTGGCATGAGGAAGGCTGATGGAGCCTTGGTAGTGGCTAGAACATGAAAATTGGGATTTCTTGGAAGAGATGTAGAGGTGGTTCTGTACTGAAGTCGCTGTCATTTAGTGGTTATAAATATTTTGATTTTGAGAAGATTGGAAGTGGTTGAGGAGAAAGGGAGTACTCTGAGAGGGCTCAGGCAAGTGGGTGATAGGAGAGGATAAACTGCTAGTGGAAATCTTGACAACTCATCAGATTCCTCAGTCTTTTTTCCTCCAGCTAAAGAGACATTGTCTTTGGGTTGGTGGTAAGGGAAGACAAATGAAATGGAGAAGGAGGATAGAGCAGAAACCTGAGCCACAGCTGGGCTGAGTGCCCTGTTCCCTGGGGAAGATGTGTGTATGTGTGGGGGGGTGGCAGGGAGGGGTGGGTAGAGCTGGACTATTAAGAATATTAAAGAGGGGCACCTGGGTGGCTCAGTCAGTTAAGCATCTGCCTTCGGCTCAGGTCGTGATCCCAGGGTCCTGGGATTGAGCCCTGCATTGAGCCCCACATCGGGCTCCCTGCTCAGTAGGGAGCCTGTTTCTCCCTTCCCTCTGCTGCTCTCACTCCTTGTGCCCTCTCTCTGTCTGTCAAATAAATAAATAAAGTATTTAAAAGAATGTTAAAGAGTTACATAATGTAAGAATCAATTGTATGGGTTGTTTCCATTTGTGCCTCAAGTCTGCCCTCCAGTCTTGCTTCCCTCCCTTCCTTCCATCCCTTTTCTTTTTCTTTTTTTCTTTTCTTTCAAGATTTTATTTAAATTCAAGTTAGTTAACATGTAGTGTAGTATTGGTTTCAGAGATAGAATTTAGTGATTCAACATTTGCATATAACACCCAGGGCTCATTACATCAAGTGCCCTCCTTAATACCCTCACCTAGTTATCCTATTCCCCACCCACCTTCCCTCTAGCAACTCTCAGTTTATTCCCTGTAATTAAGAGTCTCTTATGGTTTTTCTCCCTCTCTGTTTTTATCTTATTTTTCCTTCTCTCTCCCTATGTTCATCTGTTTTGTTTCTTGAATTCCACATATCCGTGAAATCATATGATATTTGTTTTTTTCTGACTTATTTCGCTTAGCATAATACACTCTAGTTCCATCCACATTATTGCAAATGTCAAGATTTCATTCTTTTTGATGACTAATATTCCAAGCTGTGTGTGTGTGTGTGTGTGTGTATACACATACATACATATATATGCCACATCTTTGTCATCCATTCATCTGTCGATGGACATCTGGTCTCCTTCCATGGTTTGGTTATTGTTGACGTTGCCGCTATAAGCTCTGGGGTGTATATGCCCCTTAGAATCACTATGTTTGTGTCCTTTAGATAAATACCTAGTAGTGCAATTGCTAGGTTGTAGGGTAGTTCTATTTTTAACTTTTTGAGGAACCTCCATACTGTTTTCCAGAGTGGCTGCACAAGTTTGCATTCCCACCAGTGTAAGAGAGTTCCCCTGTCTCTGCATCCTCCCCAACTTCTGTCATTTCCTGACTTGTTAATTTTAGCCATTCTGACTGGTGTGAGGTGGTATCTCATTGTGGTTTTGATTTGGATTTCCCCAATGATGAGTGATGTTGAGCACTTTTTCATGTGTCTGTTAACCATTTGTATGTCTTCTTTGGAGAAATGTCTGTTCATGTCTTCTGCCCACTTCTTAACTGGATTTTTTGTTTTTGGGGTGTTAAGTTTGATAAGTTCTTTATAGATTTTGGATACTAGCCCTTTGTCTGATATGTCATTTGCAAATATCTTTTCCCATTCCATGGGTTGCCTTTTAGCTTTGTTCATTGTTTCCTTTGCTGTACAGAAGTTTTTATCTTGATGAAGTCCCAATAGTTCATTTTTGCTTTTGTTTCCCTTGCCTCTGGCAATGTGTCTAGTAAGAAATTGCTGTGGCCGAGGTCAAAAAGGTTGCTGTCTGTGTTCTCCTCTAGGATTTTGATGGATTCCTGTCTCACATTTAGGTTTTTCATCCATTTTGAGTCCATTTTTGTTTATGATGTAAGGAAATTTCTATAATTTAATTTTTAATAATGGCAGTGTTTCACAAATAATTTGAAAAATTCCTGAAAATTTAACAGTCAGCTCTCTTGGGCCAGAATGAGTCTGCTTTAGCACAGCAGTGCATCTGCCCATCCCTACAGCAGTGTGTTTCCTCTAGGTCATGTCCTGATTTCTGTGTCCTAGGCAGCTTCCTACTTTGACAGGCTAACCAGGGGCCACCAAAGCAAATGACTTAATGTTCTATATAGATATCTTCTCCTAGAAGCGAAAGCTTCTGAGTTGTATTTTTAAATAATTGAATTTATTTTGAAAAGCTTAGAGAAAAATTTGTTGAACATTTAAATCAAGGTAGCTTAACTGAAGAGGGGCACATTGGTGGCTCAGTCATGTAAGTGTCCAACTCTTGGTTTTCGGCTCAGGTCATGACCTCAGAGTCCTGAGATCAAGCCCTGCATTAGACTCCCCACTCAGTAGGGAGTCTGCTTCCCCTCTCACTCTCTTTCCCTCTGCCCCTCCCCCCCACTCATGCACACTCTCTTTCTAAAATAAATAAATAAATCTTAAAAAACTGATAGCTTAACTGAAGAGTAGCATTGGAAATCATGGGGTTGATTTGAACAGTGTAGACAAGAACTAGATCATGCAAGGCCCAAATTTCTTATCCTCATTCATGAATTCAGATTTCTAGGAAATTAATAGACATAATTATAGGTTTTGTATTTGTAGTCTAGACCACTGGGATTATTGAACATAATATTCTAGATCATTCATTAGTGTCCCAAATGCACTTGGTTTGTAGTAATCCAGTGTGTCTAAAGTACGAATTCCAAACATGAAGCTGGGATGTAGGAGCAAGTCTCATAGCAAGTTAATGAGTACCATCACCAATCTAGTGCCCTTCCATCTCAGTTTATAGGCTTTTATGCTTGTGAAGTGATGAACATCTTTCTGCAAGAAGGCCAACTGCTACCTCCAGTGATGGATGTGTAAGAAAAAGTTCTAGGGCTAAAAAAGAAATGGCCTTTGTGCATGTCTTAAATATTTCAGAATAAATTAAAAAACACAGAGAGAATAATAGTTCAGATATTTTCATCTATTTAAGTTGCAAATAACAAATCTCTTTTTAGTTAGTTTAAGCAGAAGAGGAATTTATTAGAGGATATCATGTGGTTCATAGATTCTCTGGAAGAGCCAAAGAGTCAGACTTAGAGGCCATGCCTTCAGGAACAATGCCTAAAGAACACTACTGATTTCTCCAGCAAAAGCCACACTACCATCATTGCTGGACACAGACACCATAACTTCCCTTGCTGATTCTGGTCAGTGGATGCCAGAATTTCTACCATGCTGCCCCCAAACCTGGGCACCTATCCAACTACATTAACCAGAAAATGAATTTTTAGATGGTTTCTGCTTATGAATTCACAGTGTTCTCTTAAGAATCCAAGTTGCATATGGATGTTTCTTATTGGTAGTGTAGTGATATAGACAGCTAGAGTCTGGGAAAGTGAGTTTCTGGCTTCCACTTTGTGGAAGTATGACAAAAAAGCTTGAGATTCCTCATATTTAGGAAAAATGTCCAAAAGATTCAGGGTGGTTACAAAGAGTGACAAAGGTCTACTGTACCAGAACTGATAAGATTGAGGTGTTATACTGGATATAATGCAGTACCTAAAATGGTAGAAATTCTGTGTTATGTTATTTGCAGTTGTGGGATTTAAAAAGGGTCTGGGGGGGGGGGGGATGCCTGGGTGGCTCAGTCGTTAAGCGTCTGCCTTTGGCTCGGGTCCCGATCCCAGGGTGCTGGGATCGAGCCCCGCATCGGGCTCCCTGCTCCTTGGGAAGCCTGCTTCTCCCTCTCCCACTTCCCCTGCTTGTGTTCCCTCTCTTGCTGTGTCTCTCTCTGTCAAACTAATAAGTAAAATCTTTAAAAAAAAAAAAGGGTCTGGGGTATTAGTCTGCATGAATGTCAAGTGTGTTCTGTACTATGACCTACAACTTGCACAATTTGCAAAAAAAGTACAAGAAGAATTATCACTGGAATAATGGTATTGATAAGGAATTTTTTTTAAAGTTTATTTATTATTATTATTATTATTTTAGTAATCTCTACACCCAACATGGGGCTTGAACTCACAACCCCTGAGATCAAGAGTTTCATGCTCTTCTGACTAAGCCAGCCAGGCACCCCAAGATTGCTTTTTAAAGTGCTTTACTAATTTCATATTATGAAAAGAATAGTTTCTCCTAAAACTGGATGAAATTGCCCTACTGGACAGGAAGTTTTACTCTGAGACGGAACAATATTTAATTGCAAACTGGTAAGTTTGTACTGGTACATGTAAATTTTTGGTGAAATGCAAGGGGTTTTCTTTTTTTCTGAGCAACCAGTGCCACCGAAACCATCCTACTAGCCAAGATGGTAATTGCTTTTCTTCTGAGGTTCTTTGTTGCACATTCATTAAAAAAATTCTTTTATTGAACATCTGCTAGAATGCCAAGCACTCATCTAGTTTCTAGGAATAAAAAGCACTGAACAAGACACACAAGGTCCTGTTTTCATGGACTATCATTTAGAGGGGAGAACTGAAAATAAACTAGTAAACACAGAAATGATTAAGACAATATCAAAGAGAGAGACTTGCAAGGAAGGTGATAAGCAGGGCAATGGGTTAGAAAATGACCAGGGTAGCTTTCCATGGGATAATCAGTGAAGTCCCCTCTGAGGAAGTGACATTTTGCTGAGATTTAAATAGCAAGAAGCAACTATCTATGGAACAATCTATTAGCTTTCACACAGATGCTGCTTATTTATGTTTTAATCATTAGTCTGGAGTGATGCTTCCACTCAATAGTTTTAGAGATGTGATGGTTTTCTCACACTGTTGTGACTTTATTCCAGTGTATCCTGATTATTTTTTAAAAATATTTTTATGCCAGTTCTAAGAGGATAATGTTAATTTCTTTATGAGCTCCTCTGAAGCCTAAATACTGATGGATAATTTCACAAATATCATTATGCCGCTAGTTATGTCACTGCTGTATAGCAATGACCGTCCATATGGTAAGTGCTACTATGGAAATCACAGGGTACTAAAAGCCCATCTAGCTCTGTTTTGGAGACCAGTCTCTGAAATAAGAGACTGAAGAACAAAGAGAAGTTTCCCAGAGAAGGGAGAAAGGGAGTAGGAGAGAAGTCTTCTAAATGGAGGAACATGTGCAAAGGCCTCCAGGGAGACAGTACATGGTACATCTAAGAAACTGCATACAATCTGCATTTGACTGAATTATATAGCACAAGAAGTAAAGTGATGAGAGAGAGGATGCCAGCAGAATGAGCAGAAGCCAGTAACAGAGGGAATGATAAGACTTATTAAAGAGGTAGGACTTTAGGCTGAATAATAGGACACTATTCATTCATTCAACACATTTTTGTTAAGTGCCTCCCATGCACCATGCACTGTTCCAGGCCCTGGGAATACATCAGTGAAGAAACAGAAATCCCTTCCCTCATTCAGTCTATATTCTAGAGGTAGAGGAAGGTAGATAATAAACATAAGAAATCCTTTTTTTTTTGGTTATCTGACAAAGACTTTATTTATTTATTTATTTATTTATTTATTTATTTATTTATTTATTGAGTATAGTTGACACACAATGTTACATTAGTTTCAGGTGTACAATATAGTGATTCTATAGGTTTATACATTATGCACCACAAGTGTAGCTACTGTCACTATACAATGCTATTACAGTATCATTAACTATACTCCTTACGCTGTGCCTTTTATTCATGTGACTTATTCATCCATAACTGGAAGCTTGTATCTCCCACTTCTTTTCACCCATTCTGCCCAGCCCCGCCCCCATCTCCCCACTGGCAGCCATCAATCTGTTCTCTGTATTTATAGGTCTCATTCTGCTTTTTATTTGTTTATTCATTTTTTTTAGATTCCCTATATAAGTGAAATCATGTGGTATTTGTTTTTTTCAGTCTGACTGACTTCACTTAACATAATACCCTCTAGGTCCATCCATATTGTTGCAAATGGCACGATCTCATCCTTTTTTATGGCTGAGTAATGTTAATCAAGTAAGATGCCAAGGTTTTGAGGATTTTTGAGCTTGATACAATATGGAAGTAATTTTTCAACTGGAAACAGTCAAGAGATTATAGATTAATACAAAAGAAGATATACGTGTTGACAGTGACACTTGCGACTGGGTATATTTTTCACTTTTCTGAGTGAAACTAAACTACCATTTCTCAGGCACAGGGAGTGTCTTTTCCTTCCTCCTAAACCCCTTCTGATCAGGATTGCTCCATAACCCTGAATCCTATGGATTCTCAATAGTAAATATTAATTAAATAGAAAGAGACTAGTGGCTACATTGGTAACAAGAATGCTATTAATATCTTAAAGTTATTTGGAACTCAGTGAAGTTATATTGTTTTGCAGAGATTCTTTATTTTCTTTTCAAGATTTTATTTATTTACATATTTCAGAGAGAATGGGAGCAAGCTTGGGGGGAGGGGCAGAGGGAGAGAGAGAGAATCTCAAGCAGACCACACTGAGCATGGAGCTAGACGCAAGAGCTCGATCCCAGGACCCTGAGATCATGACCTGAGCTCAAATCAGGAGTCAGGTGCTTCACCGACTGAGCCACCCAGGTGTCCCCGCAGAGATTCTTTAACAATGTGCCTTTAAGCTAGGGCTGCAGCATCCAAACTTTTCTGACATAGAATTTTGTGGAAATTGTACTTAATTTGGCGGAATATACTATTACAATACTAAACAATTCGAGGGAACTTTTCATTTCCCAATATATTTGCCCTATAGTAATTAAAAGTTGATCATAGGGATGCCTGGGTGGCTCAGTCAGTTAAACATCTGCCTTTGGCTCAGGTCATGATCCTAGGGTCCTGGGATCGAGTCCTGTATTGGGCTCCTTGCTCGGCAGGGAGCCTGCTTCTTCCTCTGCCTGCTCCTCCCTCTGCTTGTGCTCTCTCTCTCTCTGACAAATAAATAAATAAAAATAAAATCTTAAAAAAAAAAAAGAGTTGATCAGGGTGCCTGGGTGTCCCAGTCAGTTAAACATCTGCCTTTGGCTCAGGTCATGGTCCCAGGGTGCTGGGATCAAGCCCCGCATCAGGCTCCCTGCTCTGCGGGAAGCCTGCTTCTTCCTCTCCCCCTGCTTGTGTTCCCTCTCTCGCTGTGTCTCTCTCTGTCAAATAAATAAAATCTTTAAAAAAAAAAAAAGAGTTGATCATATATGTGAGTTGAATCTAATAAGTGAAGTTTTGTGAATAAGCAAAGTTTTGATTTTTATTATTGTAGAGATACTGGAATGACATTTAATGCACCAACAGATTTCTAAAGATAGATCCACATCGCCATCAACTTCCTTTTTTGGAGAGAAGAAAAGAATCCAATTTTAAGCCTCTGTCTCTTTAAAAAAAAATGCGAGGTGGTGAACTACGTGGCACTTTTGATTATATGTTGAAACTGCACTAAGTCCCTGAAATCCAAGAGAATATTGCACTCTGGTCCTTTGTGCAGAATACTCACATGAGTGCTCACAGGAACCAATCCAGAAGCAAATTGCTGCTGATAGTAACTGACAGCATGAATTACTGCACTCTCAGAGACTCTGCCAGCATCAACCCGTATGATCTCACTTTTGCTCATATGGCAAGCAGAATTTGTGCATGTGCTAGAACCAGCCTCCCAAGTTCAGGGAACAGCAAGGTCTCTCAGCAGTTGTTTGAAAATAGCCAGCACCTTTAAAATGAATCACTACGGCATCTCATCAGCTCACCATTATAAAACCAGGGAAGATTTTTCTTTGCTGAGTTTCTGACCCTAATCATGTAAAGTCCCTTAGAAAAAGAGAAACTGACTCATCTGTTTATTCGTCATATGAAAACCAGACAAGTAATGAATATGGAAGACAACATCAATTTCTCTTCCACAAGCTGACCTGCCTCTGGGTCTGCCACTCCCTATGGTCCATTTGGAGATGTTCTGCTGCTGGTAATTGTCATGTTGATTCATAACAACCTTTAGAAATCATCCTCTAATTTGGAATAATAATATATTAATAATAAATAAATAAATTGAAAAAAGAACTATACTCTTTATTAAAAATGCTCAATTAGGGGAGCCTGGGTGGTTCGGTTTGTTAAACAGCCGACTCTTGGTTTTGGCTCAGGTCATGATCTCAGGGACATGAGATCTAGTCCCAAGTGGGGCTCAGTGCTCAGCACAGAGTCTGCTTGTCCCTCTCCCTTCCTCCCTGCCCCCCCTCCCCTCTCTTTTTCTCTAAAATAAATAAAAATAAAATCTTTAAAAAATGCTCAATTAAACTAAAATATATATGACAGAAAATGCTCTAAAAATGAATTTATATTTGTGTATACCAACAGAACCAAGATCACTAAAATATAATTCAAATATAAGAAGAGCTCATCCCAAATGTACATGTCTGGAAAGAAAAGCAAGAACTGAAAACATTCTTCCAAAGGATGAAATCATAGACCCAAGTTTCACAACCCAAGATCAGTCTTGAGAGTACTTCTCTTATTTCAGACTCTTACAAAACTTACCTAAATAGTACCAAAATTATAGGGAGAAAAAAAAAACTTATGGTTTAATGCCCTTGCCATCATTAGCAATATAATCTACCGTTTCTGGGAAAACAGACTTTCTGAGGTCTTGAACTCTGTTCTTGGCAGGTAAGAAGCCTCCCAGGTCATCTTTAAAGGCATATTTATTTTTAATGCTTAAGTCTACACATGTTTTCTGTTAATAAGTTGGAATCTTAAACAAGATTGTTATTCACTCTATTTATTTACCTTAGAAAGTACTCAGTTCTTCTGAAACAATGGTCCCTTTGAAAATGGGTGGGAAATAGAATTTAAAATTGAATTAAAATAGAGGGGAAAATAGCCTTTCTTTCTTCAGTGCATGTTTTTGCTTTCTCCAGAAGGGGTAATGGACTTCCGCCTGTACAGGATATTTCTTCTGAGTTAGCACTGCTCTAATGAAAGAGAGAGAATGGGAGAGACTTGTCTGTCATGGGGAGCACAGGCTCATTGAGGTACCCTGAGGGGATGGTTTTTAGATTGGACAGTCCTTCCTGTCTAGGGAAAGTTAAAGGTAGAAGATAGACAATCCCAGCATGGTAATATGAGGTCATGCAACAGGTAGTGGGCACACAGAGGAATGAACACTTGCCTCTCAACGTGGATATTCCACGGGCCTCTCCTGTTCAACAAATTCAAAACTCAGCCAATCACCTCTTGTTCCTCCTCCTGTATTCCTGATCTCAGTGAAGGTCTCACTGTCCACCCAAGGAAGAAGGCAGAGAAACTAGGGATTCACTCTTGACTACTTTCCATCCCTTGTGTACCACACCCAATCTATCACGAAGGCCTTTCACTTCTAACGCAGCTATCTCTTTCACATTCTCAAATTCTCTTTCATGTCCTTCATTCCCATTCTAAGTACTCATATCATCTCCTTTACAAATAAGTCTCCTAACTGCCTTAGTCTTGTTCTCTCTGATCTGATCTCTACAGTTTCTAAAAGATGTTGCCTTCAAGGAAAAAAAAAAAAAAAGAAATCTGCACTCCTTTAAATGGCATATTTACCTCTCAATCAGCATTCTTTCTCCCCACCCTTGCTTCATCATAGTTTCTGTTTTGAATGATCTCCCCTCCTTCTTTCTTCTGTTAAGGAATTTCTACATGCCTTTCAAATTTTGATTCAGCTGTTACCTCATCCAAGAAACCTTCCCTGACCCTCTTTCTGGCCCTTATCACAAAATGTTCCCAAAGTACCCCCTTTGGACCACTGTGTCACGCGTGCATCTAGAGGGCAGGTGCAGTGTTTTCATTTTGCTGGCTTAACATCTAGCACAGTGCCTGGCAGGTGAATGGATGCAGGGGGTTATCAGAGAAAGTCACACAGAGAAGGTGGAATTGAACTGAATCACTCTTGGGAGGGAAATAAAATGAAGTAGGGACTGATATTTGAGGCAGAAGGAGTAACGTGCAGGAGCATGAGAGAGCTTGTCATGTATAGAGAACATTAAGTGGTTTAGAGCTGCTGGAAAATAGAAGGTGAGATAAAGAATTCTGTAGCATGAGCCATGTTCAGAGTTATAACACATTTGTTATAATCTGTGACCAGCTTAGAAAGGCTGGTCACAAATTATAAAGACCAGTTTGGAAAGGCTTTTTATTGCTTTTCTTGAAGATTTAGGTATAGTTAAGAATGAGGTGTCCAAACAAGATTAGACGAAGTAACATTCTTATACACTTATATTTAACAAATAAGCCCATTTGACACAGAAAAAATACAATATACTTTAATTTTATTATTTATGAGAAATTATAGGATACAAATATGAAGATATATATATATGAATGAATATTTGTTCATAGCAGACTATAAGAGGTACAATCAGCCATGGGACACGCGTCTAACATAGATAAATGTCTTCTGTTAATATTGTGGCATATCTCTGGGATGATATAGAGCCTCCTTGGGTGGTAATATCAGAGGTCTAACTTTGCAAATATGAGCTGGGAGTCAAATATGAGCTGGGAGGCCTTTCACAACTCTCAGTCCCTTATCTCCTTCTTACCTGCCCTGCATGTGGAAAACTTCAGTGGGGAAATCATGCTGAAAGCATTTACTCCAGTGGGCTTTCTCTGCTTATTTCCATTTTTTTCTCCTTTTTAACTACTTAGAAAATGACAAAAGAAAAGAAAGTTAAAATGAAAAAAGGAAAAATTTGAAAAATTAAAATAGATAAGGAAGAGCACATTAAAGAAAATGTTTAGAAAAAATTAAAATTGCCAAGGTGAAGAATATTTTAGAAAAAAATAAAATAAGGCATGTTCACATTTCAGGTAAAATAGGTCACAAGCGCAATGGAAATATTTAATTACTGTAGTTGAAGAAAATTTTCAGTGTAATTTCTTCATACAAACAGTGGATGCGGGAATAAGTAAGTCCAGCTTGGATCAACCTAGTGAGCAAACAGATCCCCCTGACCTTGCTGGAAAGTTCAGCTATCCAACCTCCAGAGTACTGGAAAAGTCCAAGCTACATCTAGAACCAAAACGCCAAACAGATGATCCGTTTATTCAAGATAATTGTTCTATATGCTAATGTATGTCTATACACACAGTTGTGACTGAATATCCTGCTTTCCTTTTTCTTTTTCTTATACCCTTCTTGTAGTTGTTTTCTCTTCTTGCCATCAGGTAAGAATGCATGGATTTCTCAGAATATTCACAACAGGAAACATGCTTGCAGTGCTTACATTGCTCATAAAATGAGCAAGCTGTTATTTCTTCATTCCCTGATAGAGTCTCTTAAAATCTTCATTTGGGCTGAAATTTTCCAGATTATGTTTGGGCCTTGGCTCTATGTTGTTAGAAAAGTGCAAAGTTGATATATCAGGATTTTTCTCCCCCTGGAGTTAGTGCAAAAGTTTTTCTTCCTGGGGTGTGGCCAAATCCTGATGAGTTTCCAGATTCTGTGCATCAAGGCCTGCCTTTGACTTTTGCCTCCTTCTGAGGTGGACTTGAGACATGGGGCATCAAATGGTCTTGAAGAGTCATGGTCAAGCTCACAAGGAGGTTATCAAGACTTGCAAACCACTATTTGCAGCTTTTCCTCATTTCTCTGTGCATAACTGTGTTTCAGACCTTTGTTTCTCAGCTGGAGATAAGGGAGGCGGGGGGCAGATGGCTAGAACATCACTGGTGACTCAGTGGTAGAAGCCAGGGTAGGAAGAACCCAGCTTCCCTAACTCTTATCCCATGTTTTTATTTTTCTCAATATTTTGGTCTTAGTTGTATCTTTACTAGGAGAGTAGGGGAAAATACCATTCTATACCTTAAGTGACTTTACATACAAATAATTGAAAAAAAAAAGCCAAACTTGTAATATTTTGTTATAGTTAGTTGTATAAATATGCAGACATTAAAATAGACAAGCTAGAGGCTATTATAACATTCCTTTTTTCGTTGTATAAACATACCAAAAAAGATTAGAAGTACTCATTTCATTTGTTGTTTTTTAAACAATTGGAAAACCTCAGTGACATCAGTTTTCAAAACATTTTTCTTATTTCTATAAAATGGAGGAAGATAATAAGAGCTGTGTTAACTTCTTGTTTATATGCATAACATTAAAAAAAGCTTTCATTCTTAAATAAATGCCTTTTATATTTAGTATCCATCTTTAACTTCCTCAGTGGGGTTCTTAATATTCTTGGTAAAACTTTGTGAGTTTTCTCTCTGTTCTCTTTCTGTTGTGTACTTCTGTATCTTATGCCTTGGCAAACAGCCCTCCAGGTGAGAAGTTCCATCCACAATTCCTAGGGTGTCTCCTAGTTAGCCTGTTAGTAGTTTATAGAGCACTACTGAGAAGGCATCTGGTGATTTGAACTCTTGACTAGCCAAGAGGTCCTCTTTTGAGCTTGGGAGCAGGGTCTGGGGCCAGGTGTGGGCTTCACCTCCAGAACCCTCCCTCAGGCTGGGGTAAGGTAGGGAGGAAAGCAGTAGCAGTATTCTGCACAGTCTCACCTAGGATTTACTTACAGCTGGGTCTAAAGGAAGACCTTTAATCATGGGGTGCATTTTGGGAAAGGATGGATTGATTTTAAATCAAGGGTAGGCAAAGTTTTGAACGCATCCAAATAATGGTGTTATAGGTCAGATTTTTACCATATAAATATTGGACATAATGTGTGCTTTACAAAGGTTGGTGGAAAATTCAAATGCAATATTATATTAATTTACTTATTCAACTATTTATTGAGTATATTCTATTTTTTTTTTAAGATTTTATTTATTTATTTGAGAGAGAGACTGAGAGAGAGCATGAGAGGGGGGAGGGTCAGAGGGAGAAGCAGACCCCCCGCTGAGCAGGGAGCCCGATGCGGGACTCGATCCAGGGACTCCAGGATCATGACCTGAGCCGAAGATAGTCGCTCAACCAACTGAGCCACCCAGGCGCCCGAGTATATTCTATAAGCCAGTTACTATGATATGATATGCTGATAGTCATAAACAAATACAGTACAGTCTTCATCCTAATGTCTGTTTTAAAAATACGATGTCTCTGGATGTATAATATTAATTATAACAAGAGAGTACCTATTTTAAAACTAATTCCTGTTTTTGCTTCGATGAAACAAAAATTATACGTAGTAGGTGATTAGCTAATTACCATTTCCCTGTACTTCAATAGAACAAAAATATTTATATTTTTAACAATTATTTAATAATTTAAATAATTTAAAAATTAATTAAAATAGTTTGAAAAGAAATATTTTGTATTTTGGTAGCCAATATGTGTACATTTTGTCCAAGTAGAAAAAAATCTCAGTAAAACTAGGTCCCTTTAAAGCTATTTAGAATTTATTTCAGAAATACTGATAATTCTAGACCTATTGCCAAAAACTGAATTAAGCTGGACCTGCATTCAAAAAGTTGGTTTAAGTCCAGTCTTTCCTCTTAGTGGTTGCATAACCTTGGGAAGTCACATTTACTGTATCTTGGCCTAGTTTCTTCATCTGTAAAATGATAGGATTATATTGAATAATAGGCGAGATCCCTTCCAATTTTAACATTCTCTGGTTCTTTAATCTTCCGGATTTGAGGGTAAAACGTAGACGCAGGGACATGAACACATGTTGAGAAATGCTATTAAAAATAGAAACAACCCAGAAGTTTGGATTTAGCAAACAAGTTCTGGTTTGCTTACACTACAACACTGACTTCTGTACTCGTTATACTTTACCAATTCATATCTTCCAAGGAAAATGCACATGTGTGGGTAAACAAGGCATTTGGGATGATTGTAGCATTTACTCAGCAGAAATTCAGAGCCACTTCAAACTAGAGATAGTGGCATTGTCTTGGGCCAGGGCAGGTACAGCTCAGATAACATCACTCGCAGATTATGTACCAAGGTGCAGCTGTGTAACAGCACTAGCTGGAAGGCATCCTGTTGACTCAAGGCCCAGGATCCCCGCTCACTTCTGACAGTTCCTTACTTAGACTTTCCTGATCCCTTCCTAAACTGGAAGCCCTCTCTTCCTCCTTTATGTTCCAATTCACTTGCGTTTGGTCTTGTATTACAATTAGTTGCGTACAACTCTCTCACTCGGTGGTTCCTAAACTCCCTGAGAGAACCCAATCTGTCTGGTTTACATGTGTATTTCCCATGGTGCCTTGCACAAAGTAGGTGCTCATTTTTGTTGAAATAAATATTTCAACTCACTAGCTGGGACTACTGAAGTCAAAAACAACTACAAGAGAATCGTGTTTTATATTCTTAAGTTCTAACCCAAGGGCAGAGCTTAATAGAGGTACTGAAAACGCGAGCTTGATAGTGGCAGAATGGCATCCAATGAAAAGTCTCATTTCTACCTAGGTATGGGAATCTTGGCAGCTCAGTCAAGTTGAAAACAGTCTTGCCTGGGGTTTTGGAAGGAGGCTCAAATGCCTTTGTAGTTACCCAAGGGATGACGTTCACCTTAGGTCAGCCCAGTCAGTGGTCCACTCTCCCACCTGGGGCTGTCTGCATTCTTCCATAGAGCCTGGCCGTGGATCATACTGTTTCATCACACGATTCATTACTTGCTGTATATGTAGGCCTAAGGCGTTATGTTGCACAAAAAAGTGCTAGCCTGAATAGAGAATGAGACACTAAAAAAAAAAAAAATCTACTATAGAGATTCAGTCACAAAATACACTGTTCTCTCTTTTGCAAATCTCATTCTTCTTAGTTAAAATCACTTTTAACTTTCTTAATGTTTTCTTCTATAAATGTAGTAATATGTGTATTACTATATTTAGTATGGTGAATATAATCTATTAACTTATTTCTTGATTAATCAATTTTAATTATTATTGATGATCTTCTGCTGTCAATGTTGTAGATTTAACTTATTGAAACAGTTCTCAACTTTTCTTCCATTATTTCTCCCAATATTTGGTATTGTATTATTACTTTCAGGTTTTCTGTTGTAACTTTTTTCACCTACAATAATAGTATGTTTTATTTCTTATTCCCTCAACTTTAAGTTTGTCTATTGAATCAATATTATATAAGATGGTGAAAATATTCAGGGGTCCTTTCAATGTTATGGCTTGTGTCTTTCTGCATTTTATTCCTTTTTTTTTTAAATTTACTTTCCTTTATTTTCTTTGTTCTCCTTCTGGACCCCCAATGGGTTGAACATTGAACTTTGTGGATTGATACTTTGTGACTCTTATATTCTCTGTCATGTGTTTCTTCTTTGTATTTTTTCATTCTGTGTTATGATATTTTAAAAATTTTACTGCTCTTTTATGAATTTTTGAATTTTGCATTTAAAAAAATTTTAAGAGCTGGTTCTTACTGTGATCTATCCCATTTTTATAGATTCTTGTTCTTGTTTTGAAGGTTACAACATCATTTAAAAACTCTTGAGGATTTTGGGGTGCCTGAGTGGCTCAGTTGATTAAGCTTTGGACTCTTGATTTTGGCTCAGGTCATGATCTCAGGGTTGTGGGATCAAGCCCCGCGTCAGGCTCCGCACTTGGTGGGGAAGTCTGCTTGAGATTTTCTCTTTCCCTCTGCCCCCCAATCCCCTCTCTCTAAAATAAATAAATAAATCTTAAAAAAAAAAAAACTTCTGAGTATTCTAATTAGAATTTTTTAAAAATGGATTTCTTCATTTTCTTGCACTTCCACTATATTCTACTGAAGTCTACAGCTGATTTTATCTTGATCTTCCTCTTTAATGCTGTTAGTCTTCCTCATCTGTCTGGTAGTCCTGGCTTATTCTTATTTAGGCTTATTCTTACTCTTGTTTAGGTTGATTATTCCAGGTTAGGGTTGCAGGTTTTCTTGGCAGTTTCTTTCCCCAAGACGTCTCTTCCCTGAATTAAAGGCTCTTTGTATGTAGGCAGAGCTTATTATCTGGAGGATTTGCCTAAGGGTGAGTGGGTATGGTAAACCAGAGCTCACACTAGCAGCCTGTACTTTTCCCAGGAAGCTTACTCAATTCCTTTAGGTGCCTGCGCAGTTTTTATCTTGGAGGAACGAACACTGGATTTCCATTTATTCTGCATGCAGAGATCCTGGGGTGTGTTACGTGTGTGTGCACACGCATGTGTGTGTGTGTGTGTGTGAGAGAGAGAGAGAACTAATGCAGCTATTTTATTGAAGGACTTTCAATGAGCCCCTATTTCTACTGTCCCCCAGTATACCTGCTCAGTCTGAGCTAGGAGCCTTTCCAAAGTTCCATTGAATTTAGGCTCTGCCCTTCACTGTGGTCCCCTTCTGTTCTATGCTGCAGGCTCCTGTGCTCCATTTCACTTATCTATAGGGTTTTGTCTGCTTTCTACCTAGGAATTTGTTGATCTTAGTTTAAAAAAATGAGTAAAAAAAAAAAAACTCAAACCCAACCAAGATTCAAATTTCATCTCCAGAGACTGAATTCTTAACCTTTATGCTATATTGCTTCTTATAATCATGCCATCAAAAAAAATAAACCTCCTCAAAAAAATTAAAAATAGAACTACACTATGATCCAGAAATTGCACATAAAAAATACAAAAACAGTAATTCAAAGGGATATATGCACCCCTATGTTTATTGCAGCATCATTCACATTAGTCAAACTACGGAAACAGCCCAAGTGTCCCTCAATAGATGAATGGATAAAGAAGAAGTGGTATGTGTGTATATATATATATATATATATATATATATATATATATATATATTAGGGATATTGCTCAGCCATGAAAAAGAATGAAATCTTACCATTTGCAATAACACAGATAGAGCTAGAGAGTATAATGTTAAGTGAAATAAGTCAGTCAGAGAAAGACAAATACCATAAGATCTCACTCATATGTGGAATTTAAGAAACAAAACAGATGAGCAAAGGAAAAAGGGAGAGAGAGAGAGAAACCCAGAAACAGACTCTTAACTGTAGAGAATAACTGTTGGTTACCAGAGGAGACGTGGGTAGGGGAATGGGGAAAAGAGGGGATGGGGATTAAAGAGTACACTTATCATGATGAAAATAAAATAAAAAAAAAAAACCCGTGAGGATAGAATAAAGTTGGATTATCAAATAAAAGCTGATGAAATATTTTCTTAAAAAATAAAGACATTTTCAAAAAAAGACTCAAAAAATTAATATAATTCTATGGTGATGAAGAATGCTGAATTATGAAATTCTGGTCACACAATTTAATATATTCTCAATGGAAAGAAAACGGGGAAGCAGGTAGAAAACCTGGCATATTTGCAGGTAAGAGAAGCTGTCTAATAAAGCTGGAAGATATCTATGTAAATTGTCCATGAGAGAAACTATAACTAAGGGGAATACAAAGGACTAGGATAAGAATTTCAAGAGAGTTAACAGCAAAGATTAGCTGAGGCTCACAAAAACCACTAGAGACAGCAGCAGCAATTTTTAGTGCTATTTTCAGAGCAATAGATAGATGAAAATTATATGTCCATTGCTTGAGAATGATGGTATCATCTTAAAAGAAAACACTACACATCTGCTCTTCTTCTGCCTATACAAGAAGAATGATCTTTAAGCTGACAACACTGAGAGATCATTACATTAAGAGGTTATTGATATAAACAATGAGAGGAGTCTCATCATAACAAATATTTTAGATGAATTCAAACCCCAGATCATGACAAATTGCATTTTAGGCAGTACACAATCTAAATGATATGATCATAGTATTACCATATTCTTTGAGAAATTTTGGAGAACAGGGAAAAAATTCAAAAGAATGGAGAAAGGTACATATGACCCTAATTTTCAAAACTTTCCACCCCATTAGTGTCAGTCTTGGCTATGTGTCTTGCTGTGGCCAATGAAAAGTGAGGGGTGACCTTAGCTATTTCTAAGCAGAATCATTAAGAAGCACTAGCACTGTGGTTTCTGCCATCACTGTTGAAAAATAAGTTATCAGCTATTTGAATTAACAGCATAGATGTTATATTTCTCAACTTTACACAGCATAGGACCCATTACATAAGATACTCTCTAGAAAAAGGAGTATGGTGGATGGAAATATTAGAATGGAAATGATATCTGTTGAAAAGATACTGAAGCAAATGTGATGAAATTTATAACTTGAAGTGTTTAACCTGAATAAATATGTCACTGGAAGTTTTGTAAGCATCAGTTGTATTGAATGAAGGAGAACTGCTTCTTTGAATTTAGGTGAAACCAGATAGCATGGATTGGTCCAAACCTCAAATAACAATTAGTGTGCCGTGCCTCTATAAAAGTGAAGGTGGAGCTATATTAACAGAGTTGGGTGTCCAGATTATCAAGGGGATCTGTGATGAAGGATTTTCTAAAAATCGTAAAGAGATAGCATTTTGTTATGGCATCGATATTTGAATATCCACTTAATATCATGTGCTTTATTACTGTCTAATTAAAAGTTATGTCCGAAACAACCAGTTATCTGAACATCAACACAAACTGAGAGCATTGAACTGTTTTTAAAACAAGATTTGCTTTGAGCTTCCAAGAGAAATTAGCCTCACATGAGGAAAAGAAGTCATGGGCCTAATTATGAAATATGCATAAGTAAACTTGCCAAACAGATACCATGTTTGTGCTACAATTTTTTATTTATAAGATCAATGACTCTTAAAATGATGTTAAATATATGTTTATTTCTGTGAAAGAGGACTTTCATTGGACCTTTTGTTACTTTGAAATGATTTTTTTATTTTCATGAATGTTTCATTCTGTTATAGCTTGAGTGACTATCTTAGCAATAGAATTATCAGGCAGAATTACAGAACACCCCAAAGGTCCTCTTACTTTTTTTTAGAATCTGCAGTTCTGATCTGGACTGTTGTCTTTGTTGAGTTTCTATCCCACGCTTCTCTGTATAGATTATCTAAAAGGATTTGACTGTTGACAGGAGGCTAGGCCCTGAATTACCAGCATAAGAAACTAGACTGAAGCCATCGATCAATTGAATATATAAACATTTCTCGAAATTTTTTGAAGGTCTAATCCCTGAGATATTATTTTCCTAATATCCTTTGAGCCATTCAACCCATTAGAAATATATTCTTTTTTTTTTTTTTAAAGATTTTATTTATTTATTCATGAGAGACAGAGAGAGGCAGAGGGAGAAGCAGGCTCCCAAGGAGCAGGGAGCCCGATGCGGGACTCGATCCCAGGACCCTGAGATCATGACCTGAACCGAAGGCAGACGCTTAACCATCTGAGCCACCCAGGCGCCCGAAATATATTCTCATAAACACATTTCCCTTTTCTTCTTTTAGCATGTAGGCCCTATTTGCATATTATTCATTCATATGTTCAACAAAAGCCTAGTGGGAGCTAACAATTTACTCCAGGCACAATGCTAGGTATAACAAGACCCCTGCTCTCATGATGCGATGCTTTGATAAGGAGAAAGAGATGATAAACTTGCATATAAATACATAAAAAATTCATCTAGTGACAAGTGCTGTAAAGAAAATTAAATGGGACTAGAGAATTGTTGGGGCATCCTTCTTTAGATGGGATAGTTTGGAGAAGGAGGTAATATTTGAAATAAGACTTGGTCACTGGGAGCAGCTGTGAGAGGAGAGCTCTAAGGAGAGACAGTAACCAGTGCAAAGGCCCTGAGGCCAGAATAAGCTGGGGAATTGAGAGGCCAGTGTACTACTATTGTAATGAAAACTTGGGGGGGGGGTATAAAAGACAGTTAGAAAAGGCAAGGGCTGTCTATTTAAAGGTTATGTCCAAAACAACCAGTTATCTGAACATCAACACAAACTGAGAGCATTGAACTGTTTTTAAAACAAGATTTGCTTTGAGCTTGCAAGAGAAATTAGCCTCACATGAGGAAAAGAAGTCAGGCAGGATCTCACAGGTAGGAATCTGAGTTTATTCTAAGTGTCATAGGTTCTAATGAGGGAGTGATATCCTTTTACAAAGTATTTTACAAAGATAACTCAGGCTCTGTGTATAGAATGGACCACAGGCAGGTAAGAGTGGAATGAGGAAGACTAGCTAGAAGGCTGTTGCATTAGCTCATGCTATTGTTTTGAAGAATTTACTTTTTATATGTAGAGGAATAAAGAGATGAATACAAATAAAAATATAGAAATATAGAAAACTCCTTAATTTATTTCACCAAAGGAAGGGAAAGTGAGGAAGTTACCTATGTTTTTGTTAAATCTTAAGTACAACTGGAGGGGATGGGACGTGTGTTGAACACTTTTTTTTTAAAAGGGAAGTTATGTTGACGTGACTGTTGATAAGAATGTAATAAAATCTCACATTTATTGAGCCATGTGCCACGCAATGTTGCAGGTGTTTTCATGGACCAGCTCTCCTCTAGTTATTCCTCTTCACAGATGAGGAAATGAAGGTGCAGAGCTATGAAGTCACTGGCTCAGGGTCCCACAGACAGTGAGGGGCTAACCCAGGATTTTAAGCCAAATTTTTCTCTTCTCCAGCCTAGGCTTCCTCTTCAAGGGAGAGGACTTGAGAATCTGTAGTGAAAGGAAACTTTGCAGGTGAGAGGCTGAAGAACTGCTCCCCAGGTATGTGCACTGCCTCCCTCACTCCTCATGTGGCTTTAACTCCTCCTCCAAGTCCTCTCTGCCTGCTGCACTTTTTACCTCTGGGCCTTGCTTTCACCTCCACTTTTCTTCAATCTACCCTTCACGTAGGCTTTTACTGAGAAATATCTCTGTAAGTATGTGGTTGCCAAAATGAAAAGAAATATCCCCCCTATTTTTGTCACTAAATTTCTGACTCTGGTAGCCCCAGTACTCATTGGCTTTAACAGCTGCTCTCTATTTCTCTGTGGGTACTCTCCTTGTGTCTGAAGGGGGAACCGGGAGAGCAGGGATTCCTAAGCTAGAGGGACACAAAGCTTTCCCCTCTGTGGTTTGTCCCCATACATGCTGAGACACTCATTCATCAGCTCAGCCTTCTCACAGGTATACTCTTGGTCACAGCAGGCTCTAGGAGATTACTTGTCTCGCTACTGAATTTTCTTTATATGCTTTTTTTTTAAGTATGTATGAAATTATAGTCTTGAGCTTTCCTTTTTCATACACAAACTAATCATTATGAAACCCAATAATGACCCCTGAGAGAAAAACCACACGGAGCACAAGGGCTCAGACGTGGGGTGAGGGTGTTGGACAACAGACATCGTTCCCGGACCTATGGACACAATTCTCCCCGGGAGGTCAGTGCACTACATTTTTATGACTTGAACTATTTTTTCAGGATATTACGCCATAGTTTCCGCAAAGCACAATTTTGTGTTGTAATGCCTATTTTGCTTGTGCCATTATCATTCCTGAGCCTGAAATCTCAAGGTTCGAGCATCACGTATTATTGATCTGATGATTTGACTTAACATAGGAGAGGAGAAAGTTTAAAGGACCAGAAAATCAGAAACAATCCATGAGGTAAAAGGACTGGTTTTCTGTAATCCCTTTGACAAAAATCCTTTAACATTTTATTCTTATGGGTTATGTGACTACCGGATAGTTAACTTGATTATTTGCCTTGGAATATAATAAAAGAGTGCAAGGGAGAAGTTTCTTTTAAATTTGAGATTTAAATGTGATTTATCTCCCAGAACATAGAAAGTGGAGATACCTGAGCATTTTACTTTTGGGAGACAAAGATTTTGGTGCTCAGTTTTTGTTTTTTTTTTTCTCACTGGTCTCACAGGTCTTTAGTCAAAATTAGCTGTCCAAAGTGATTTGACTTTTATAGAATAAACATAAGTTTTTAGGCAGTAGGTTTCTTTTCTGCAGGTTTCTTGTCAGCTGCTGGTTTCTTGGTAGCTGCAACCTTTCTCCCCACCACAGGTTTCTTCTGCTTCTTCACACCAACAGCCTTTTTTCCTTTCTTCCCCACCACAGGCTTCTTGCCTGGAACCCCCTTCTCATCTGATTTGGCTTCTAAGGCTGCTGCTGCCTTATCCATTCGGAGTTTGTGATTCTTGGCCTGGCAAGGAATGGTATTCTGGCTCATGGTCTTTGCATATGGATTTAGCTTCAACATGATTCTCAGGTTCTTCAGTGGATTCTTCTTCAGGACTCTGAGATGAATCTTCTTGCATGGTGCTCGGAGGGCTCTTTGGATCTCTGGACTTTTCAAGATTCTGCTAAGGTCTGTATTAAGCATCTTATGCATGGGAAGGTTGTAGTTACTCTTGAGGGAGGCAGCCTTATGCCAAGTGCCATACAGATCGTCTAACTTGTGGAAAGCACTTTCAGTCCAAATGCAGAAACGTCCCACATGCTTGTTCTTGGGCCAAAATTAGAACAAGGGAAACTTTTGGCACATTTATCTCTCAGAAAATGTTGGCAGATCTCACTTTTTATTTTCTCGCAAAATCTGCTCTTAAGACTCAAGTACTCTTTCATATCATATTGATAACATCGTTTAAAACATGATCTCTCCCAAAGAAATTTGTAGTTTACCACAGATCAAATCTTTAGGTGAAAGAAAGGACTCTCCTGAGTATGATTTATCTATGTATTTGTTTGTTTGCTTCTTTTTAAAAGTTTATATTGTACTTTGTTCCAAAAAGGAAATTTGAGGCCATGTTATCATACAATAAGAAGAAAAAAATAAAAATAAATAATTGAGAACATTAGGATGACTGTAATATTGAGAATTTGGGGTTTTAGGGAAAAATTCTTTGTTGTTTTGCTATTGCTGTTATCAGGAACCCTTATTTTACCTTGAAATCTTAACAGGGCAGAGTGGAGTCACCAACTCCACTTACAGCAGACCAATCTTTCGGCATGTGTTAAGACGATTTATGGTGAAAAAGTATTTTCTTGTATTTCTCAGCTTGCTTGGGGCATTTAGTACAGTTTACTATTCCAGGTTTAGTTCTTTAGTATCCCTCTCTTTGGTTATTTATTAACCTCCCTTTAAAGTACAACTTAATCATTCAAGGAAGGTACAAAGTTCAGTTAATGTTTCTACTCTTCCAAATTATGATAATACATGAAGCCACTGTATAACTTGAAATGCCTCCTAAAGCCTAAAATTTGTAAATGAAAGCATTAGCCTGTAGGGAACTTGCTCTAAATACCAGCATTATACAGGTAATCCTGCAGTGACAGAGAAATGCTGCCCGCATTAATGGAATGTTTAGATGATACCTGTGTTCCAAGTAGTTTACGTGTTTCACATGTAACCTCCACCTTCCCCTCCCTCTGTTGTTCTCCTTATAAGGACAGGATGTCAAAGGTGATCAGATATTCCCCCAGGGAAGCCAGAGGAAGAAAATAGTAGATGTCCTCCCTTCTAGAGATATGTCTATTATGCAATTCATCAAGGATGATGACTGCTTAGGATCCAAAATTCAGACTGAACACAGGGGTTCAGTTTTTTTCCTCTCACTAGGAGTAATGAAAAAAGTAGCCATAGAAGACTTGAGTAAATTTCTAGGCATTATGTTTACAAAACAGTAAGAGATCATGGATCTCTCACCTGTCCTCCCAGAACCTAGAACAGTGCCTCAACATCATATGTGTTCAGTATCACTTGTAAAATGAATGTAAAATGAAATCTCCCTCTGAAACCTAGTTTTTTGTTTTTTGTTTTTTTGTTTTGTTTTATTTTTAATATTTTATTTACTTATTTGACAGAGAGAGCACCCACAAGCAGGGGGTGTGGCAGGCAGAGCAGGAGGGAGAAGCAGGCTCCCCACTAAGCAAGGAGCCTGATGTGGGACTCGATCCCAGGACCCTGGGATCATGACCTGAGCCGAAGGCAGTCGCTTAACCGACTGGGACCCAGGCGCCCCTGAAACCTAGTTTTTGAGAGTCAATGTATTGAGAGTTCTCAGGTACTTCTTAGGTATGGGAAATCCTTCAATTTCTATCCTGTCTATATAAGATAAACAAGCTCTTGTTCCTTATTATACTGTGTTAGTTAAGGGTGCTCAGTTCTGGAGCCTGAATTCAGAACATATTTTCACCACTTATTAGCTGTGCAAATCTGGGGAAGTTGCTTAGCTCTTCTGGGACAGTTTTCTGATCTGTGATGTTAGGAGAAGTAAATGATGTATGATGCATAGTACGAGACACCCATAGCCTGATAAATATTTGACGACAGTCACGGTATAGCAGCTCGAGCCTTGAGAAAGCCTCAAGTCCTACCTGCTAAAAGGAAGATTCTTCGTGAATAGAAATAATAGGAACTTCAAGGAGTTAGAGACAGATTCTCATTGACGTGTGGCTTTTTAAGTCGTGATAATGAAAACAGCATTGAAAAGGACTGCTTTCCAGAGAGAAGTAGGCAGCTATCCAAAGTATTTTGAGTCAGAAATAAATATTGGTAGATTTCTCTCTTTAAAGAGATTTTTAGAATTATCTCCAATAGAATGAAGAGTTTACAGCCTTAAAAAATAAAAATTTTAAAAGGCCCTAAATATGAGATTTTACTTTGAAGTTATTTTTTCTTTAACAAACATACCATTCATTCAACAAATATTTATTAAGCAACCACTATATGCCAAGCATTGTGTTAGGAGCTAGGGAGAAAAATGAAATAGGCATGGTGCCTGTTCTAAATGAGTTTAAAGAATCTAAATATTCAGATAAGCAATGCCCTTCAAAATAGTTACCCTGGCTTCCTGTACATTTATCCCAATATTATTGCTCTCAACACCTTCAAACAACTCTTGGGCAATACCTTCAGAGTCAATGCCTGAGCTACACATAAACAGCACTGGCCTCTTCACTTTTGGGAAAGACTAATAGTGGATTTTAAAATACTTCAAATCTCCTTTATTGTTTGGTAAATGCCACAGCTCAGAAACCCCCAAATGCCCACCTATCCCCAATGCTACAGTTTGTCTTCTAGGACTCTTTAGAACACCTCACAACCCAGCAACTAAAAAATTAATACCTGGATCTTGGTCAGTGTTCTCCAGGACCTTGCTCCAGTGACATCTGTTTTGATTGGTCTCTGTCCTGTCATACCTTTTGTTGAGTACTTTGAGTATCACCCCTCACAGGGAGTGTCATCCTGCATTTTCCTCAATCCTTCTTTCATATCTACTTCATTCTACCTGGTACATCCAAGGCCCCAATCCTATTCTAGATTACTTTTAGCTATCGATGAAGATCAAATCCAACTCAAAAGGACAAAATTTGGCTGCCTATGAAGACATATGTTTAAAATAAAAAGGAACAGACTAAAGACAAGTCCAAAAGAAAGGTCCTGATATTGTTCTGGGCAAAGGTAAGTGTCATTCAAGTTAGCCTGTAGGTGACTACTCAGAGGGGATGACATCCTGTCTTATGTAATTTCTGGTGTTTTTATGAACAAAAACAATAATATCAGGCCAATTACTTTATAGTCACATCTTGCATATTAGCTGAATGTCTAATTTTAGAAGAGCTGTATTTTAAAGTCATAAACCTTTAGTTAGGAGCATTTTTAAAACTTAGTATATTTTTTCCAGCTAATGTTAGCATATAACATGTTAGCAAAAGGTTAGCATATAAGGAGTCTGATGGTCATGTTTATCTCAGTAGCATTTGGAATTCCTAATACCTAGATATAGTAAAATAACAGTGAATATCTTTTCCAGTATAAGATTCAGAATTATTAAAAATTGTAAAGTATGACACAGTTATAGAGGAAATAGAAGTTTTTGTTGTGGGGAATGTGAATTCAGAAACATATGTTGTTATAAAATATGCTTATTTTTTAATAGGATTTGTATGATGGAAAACTAAATTTATGTTATTTGTTACAGGACACTCAAAAAGCAAAAACACAAATCAGCAAAAATAAAACAAGACAGAAAGGACTTTCTGAAGACAAAATTATTGGTTGGTGGGACACAATTTTGAAAGGAATGAATATCCGATACTTGTGCTAAAGACAGATTTGACTTTGGGTTCCATAGCCTAGAAAATTGATAAATCATACTTAATTAACTTTTTTACTGGTTCAGCTGCAAAATCATTTGTATGAAAATCAGTAAATGTTTTTCCATAATGATAGTGGATCTTGTAGATAATATTACTTCATCCTATAACATTAACCACTGAGCTGAAGTTTATGTGTTGAATGAATGAATGTATAGGTGATCAGGGGTAGGAATGACATTTCCTTTGGATCATTTCTTAGGACTTCATTTCTTTAAAGATAATAATTTTTATTTTTCTTGCAAAAAATAGAAAATCTGATAGAAAATTTTCAGAAATGAGTTGAGTAAAAATTATTACACACCATCTGTAAATAAGCGTTAGCATTTTTCTGTATCTTGACACCCATTTTTTATATATGTGTATTGTAAGTATATGTATATGTGTGTTTGATTTACAAAAAATAATCATGTACAACTTTTTCTTTTTTTTTTTTTTAAAGATTTTTTTTATTTATTTATTTGAGAGAGAGAATGAGATAGAGAGAGCATGAGAGGGAAAGGGTCAGAGGGAGAAGCAGACTCCCTGCCGAGCAGGGAGCCTGATGCGGGACTCGATCCCGGGACTCCAGGATCATGACCTGAGCCGAAGGCAGTCGCTTAACCAACTGAGCCACCCAGGCGCCCCACAACTTTTTCTTTTATAAAACATTGTGATATATACCTATGTATGCCACTAAACAGTGTTCTATAGCGTTGTTGAGTGACTGCATAATATTCCACTCTAAATATACATCATAATTTATTTCACCAATCTTCTGTCATTGAGCATTTAGGTTGCTTTTAATCTTTTTGCCATTGTGTTGTAGAGACATTTGGCTCTTCCAAGAATTTTAAATCATTCTAGTGCCGTTATTCCCTTGGACAGTTAAGCCTATGGATCCTTTCTCAGAATAAGGTTGGTGGTTTGTTTTCTTTGTTAGTTTTTACATAAATACATAGGGTTAAGAAGAAACCAATTATATTGATTGAAAGAGTTATCAAAATATTTTTTAAATTTATGATGTAATATATGTGTTTTATATTTTGTGTGATATACTCATATATGACATATTAAATAACAAGATCTAGTGGCACATCTAATAACAATCATAATTTTAACTAGTGATGAACATAAGTGAATTTTGAGATACCTGAAACAATTAGAATTCAATATAAAAGTAGATTTTATGTTCCATTTATTTCACTGTAATTTGTTGCTTACATTAATAAAAGAAGGAAATGCTCAACTAGGGTTAGAGGTTAATGAAAATAAAGATGTGACTTTTTTTCCTGTCCAAACTCACAGACAGCTTGAATTTTATCCATGCATCTCTATAGCCACAAGACCTCAGATTAAGAACCTCTGTGAATATATCAGATTAATTTGAAGGTACTAAATATAGTAATAAGGGAAAAGTAGGTATGTTCCCCAAAGATTAGCAATATAGACTTAAAATAAAAAAATGGTACTAACCTTGGTGAAGCCAATGGAGGTTGAGAATCATAATCTGTAACACAAATAGACCAGGATGATGAGTAATGGTGGAAGAAACCTAGGAGTTGTGGGAAGCTAATTATGAGTAGGGTTTCAAAGGAATGGAAGACCAGAGAAAAACCCTGCTATTTCAGGCTTCTAATGAAAAGACATTGTGTTATTGAAAAGGGGAAATTGAACTTTTCTCTAACTTAGTAAAACCCAAATGTACCAGCCTCAACAACCAATGACTACAAAATATTATCTTATTTCCTCTAAATACCCAAGTGATCTGAGCTCGTCTCACAGAGCAGCCTGATTGCTCAAAATTAGCACCTCTCTCAAATGTTCCACCAACTTTCCCTGTGTTCCAAAGGATATGCAGGATGGAGCAGGTCTTGTATGTTCTTTCATTTGGGCAAAGCCACTGCCCGTTGCCTCTGTTTTCAGTGACCCTTGTGAAGTTGACACTCAAAGATGTTTAACCATCTTTCTGACCTGGTTTTGGGTGGCAGGAGTCCTTTCTGTACCCTTAGCTACTCAGGGCAAAGCAGAAACCAGTTCTTCTTCAAATTCTACACATCAGAGACCAGGCTGAAATTCCCACAAAATTTCATCCAACATGGGAGTGGACCAGAGCGATATTGGGAAGTACCACACAGAATAACTTGTGTCTACAATATAGCTTCTAGGACAGCCATATCTAAGGGTGGCTAAAGGCATTTCTTACTCACTAGCTCAGTCTGGGAATGTTGAAATACTCCCAAGAGGCCTCCAAGGAGAAGAGAGGTTTTCATCTCTCCAGTAAAAGTCTCATTCCCCAGAGTCCCCCACATTTCTAGTTCAGACCGTTCCTGGGATTGACATTGAGAATGCCATATGGTGAAGACCCCAGCTCTACCCACAGAAGTTGACCTACAGTTTATTAGTTTAGCACCTAAACATTCTGAATTATTTAGTCCTAAATAATATCATGACTAGGAATTCCAAAGTACAGCCTGTTTATTTTTTTAGTTTCTTGTCCAGCGTGTGAAGTTCATATCTATATATCATTTTTATAGTCTTTAAATTCAAGTCTTCTGCAAACGACTACTATGTCAAGGACAAACATCTTCATGTCTTTTACCCATTTTCTAATTGAATGGCTTGTTTTTTAACTGTTGAGTTTTTAGAGTTCTTAATATACCCTTACCAGTCCTTTGTCAAACATGTAATTTACAAATATTTTGTTCCAGTATGTAGCTTGTCTTTTTATCCTCCTTATGGTTTTTTGCAGGGCAAAAGTTTTCAGTTTGATGAAGCCCAGTTTATCAATGTTCCCTCTTATAGATTGTATTTTTGGTGTCATGTCTAAGAACTCTACTTAGATCTCAATCCCAAAGATTTTCTCCTGTTTTTTTCCTAACATTGAAAAGGTAGCATAGTTTTAGATTTTACATTTAAATCCATCATCCATTTTGGATTTATTTTTATATAAGATGGGAGGTTTAGGCCAAGGTTCTTATTTAGTTATTTTCCTATAGATGTCCAATTGCTCCAGCACCATGGGTTGAAAGGCTATCCTTTCTTTGTTAAATTGTTTTTCACCTTCGTCAAAAGTCAGCTGGCCAAATTTGTATGGGTCTCTTTCTAGGTTTTTACCCTGTTCTGTTAATCAGTGTGTCTATCACTCCACCAACACTGCACAGTTTTGTTTATTGTAGCTACACAATAAGTCTTGAAATTGGGTAGACTGATTTCTCCCCCATTATTATTCTTTTAGAAAATTAGTTTTTTTAATATTGTAGTTCCTTTGCCTTTTCACATAAATAAAGAATAATCTTGCCTGTAATTGCAAAGCTTCTGGAAATTAGTTTAAACCTATACAGTTGACCCTTGAACAACATGGGTTTGAACAGCTCCCATCTAGTTATACACATTTTTTTTGGATAAATATAGTATAGTGCTCTAAATGTATTTTGTTTTCTTTATGATTTTCTTAATAACATTTTCTTTTCTCCAACTTACTGTATTGTAATGATATAGTATATAATACATGTAGCATAGAAAATATGTGTTAATAGACTGTTTTTGTTACAGATTAGGCTTCCAGTCAACAGTAAGCTATTAGTGGTTAAGTTTTTGGAAAGTCAAAAGTTGTATGTGGATTTTTGACAGTGTGAGGAGTCAGCATCCCTAACACCTGTGTTGTTCAAGGGTCGACTGTATATGAATTTTTTTTTTAAAGATTTTATTTATTTGACAGAGAGAGACAGCAAGAGAGGGAACACAAGCAGGGGGAGTGGGAGAGGGAGAAGCAGGCTTCCTGCCGAGCAGGGAGCCCGATGCGGGGCTCGATCCCAGGACCCTGAGATCATGACCTGAGCCGAAGGCAGACGCTTAACCAGCTGAGCCACCCAGGCGCCCCTCAGCTGTATATGAATTTAAGAAGCAACACCTTTACTATCTTGTGTCTTCCAGTCCATGAACACAGTATGTCTCTCCATATATTTAGGTTTTCTTTGATTTCTTTAATTAACATTTTGTAGTTTTTGTCATACAAATGCAAATACAATATAGTACTATAGTGTTAGATTTACACATAAGTATTTCATTTTTTTGAATGATTGTAATTGGTATATTTTTAATTTTGGTGTTCATTGTCAGTACAAAGAAGTGAAATTGATTTTTTGAATATTTATTTTGTATCCTGCCGCCTTGCTGAATTCACATAGTATTTCTAGAAGTTTTCTTGTAGAGCTCTTGGAATTTTCTATGTAGACAATTATGTCATCTGTAAATAAGGATAGTCTTCTTTCTTTCTGATCAGTATGCCTTTTATTTCCTTTTCTTGCTTTATTATAACGGCTACAATTTCCAGTAGTATGTTGAATAAGAGTACATATTTCTTTGCTTTGTTCCTGATCTTTGAGGAAGGGCATGTAGTGTTTCATCATTATGTATGATGTCAGCTTTATTAAGTTGAAGAAGTTCCCCTCTATTCTTACTTTTCTGAGAGTTTTTATCATGAATGAGTGTTGAATTTTGTCAAATGCTTTTTCTCATCAAATGATATGATCATATATTTTTTCCTTTAGACTATTAATATGGTAGATTACACTGATTTTCAAATATTGAACTAAACTTGCATCCCTGGAATAAATTCTACTTGGTCATGGTATGTAATTCTTTTTATTTATTGCTGAATACTATTTGCTAGTGTTTTCTTAAGGACTTTTACATGTATTTTTATGAGTGATATTGGCCTGTAGTTTTCTTTTCTTATACTCACATTGTGTACTATCAGGGTATATTATCTTCATAAAATGAATTGAGATTGCTCTCTCCTCTTCTGTTTTCTGGAGGAGATTGTATAAAATTGTTTTTTTAATTCTCCTATAAACATTTGGAAGAATTCTCTAGTGAAACCGTCAAGGGCTGGAGATTTTCTTTGAGCTTTTAAATTATGAATTTTTAAATTATGAAATAATCATTTCCTGAATAATTGTTGGACAATGCAATTTATCTGTTTCATACTGGGTTAATTGTGGTGCTTTGTGCTTTTCAAAGAGTTGGTCCATTGCATGTAAATTATCAGACTTATGTGTGTACACTTATTTGCAGTATTCCTGTATTATGCAGAGTCTGTCATGATATCCCTTTTTAAATTTCTGGTATTGGTAATTTGTGGCTTCTCTTTTATTCCTTTGTCAGTCTTGTTAGAGATTTGTCAATTTTATTAATCTTTAAAGAGAACCAAATTTTGGTTTCATTGATTTCTGTTTTTTATTATTTCCTTCTTCTATTTATTTTGGGTTTACTTTTCCTTCTTTTCCTGGGTTCTTGAGGTGGAAGTTTAGATTACTGATATGATACTTTCCCTCATTTCTATTGTAAGCATTAGTACTATAATTTTCCCTCTCAGCATTGTTTTAGCTGTGTCCCACAAATGTTTATATGTTGTACTTTCATTATCACTCAGTTCAATGTAATTTTTTATTTCTCTTGAGGCATCTTCTTGAGCTGTGGATTATTTAGAAATGTATTGTTTTTCTTTCTGTTGTTGATTTCTAGTTTGCTTTCATTATGGTAAGAGAACACACTCTTAGGATTTGAATTCTTTATAATTTGTTGATATTTGTTTTGTGGCCTATGATATGGTCTATCTCAGTGTATGTTCTATGGCTCTTGAAAAGAATGTGAGTTCTGCTGTTGTTGGGTGGACTGTTCCATAAATGTTGATTAGACTCTGTTCGTTGTTGGTGTTATAGAATTTTCTGTATCATTGCTGATTTTCTGTCTGGTTTCTGCCGGTTGTTGAAAGAGGAATGCTAACATCTCTATAATTGTAGGTTTGTCTATTTATCCTCTCAATTTCACCAGTTTTGCTTCAGATATTTTGTAGCTCTGTAGTTTGGTGCATACACATCCAGGATTGCCTTGTCCTCCTGATGGATTGACCATTTTATCATTATGTCATGTCATTCTCTGTCTGTGGTAAATTTTTGTTCTTAAGTCTACTTTATCTGATATTAATATGGCTACTCCTGCTTTCTTTTGATTAACATTTGCATAATATGTCTTTTTCTATCCTTGTACTTTCAACCTCCCTGTGTTAAATTTGAAGTGAGTTTCTTGTAGACAGCTTATAGTTGGGTCATGTTTTTTAATCTACTTTGCCAATCTCTGTCTTTTAACTGGTACATGTAAACACTCTTTTATCTATAAAATTTACTACCTAAAAATTAAATAAAAATGCACACAAGTATACAAAATTTGAAAGATACTGAAAAGGACATGTTAAAGAGTCAGTCTCCTTCCACCCTTTCCCCCAGTCTTCCCATCCTCCTCCCAAGAGGCAACCATGTTCTCCAGTTTTCAGTTGTCTTCTGTCAGAGCCAATCTGCACACATGCAAATATATCTAGGACTATATATTTTTTCTTTAAAAAGAAAAAAACAAATAAAGTGTATATGCTGTTCTACCTCTTACATTATAGATAGACTTAATAGCATACCTTGGAGAACTTTCTATGTTGGTACATATAGAGCATACTGGCAACATTTAAATAAAAATATTTTCTTCTAGGAGCACCTGGGTGGCTCAGTCAGTTAAGCATCCAACTCTTGATTTTGGGTGAGGTCATGATCTCGGGGTCGTGAGATTAAGCCCAGTGTCAGGCTCCATGCTGGGCCTGGAGCCTGCTTGGGATTCTCTCTCTCTGCCCCTCCCCCCACCTTCTGCTCATTCTCCTCTCATTCTCTCTCTGTCTCTCTAAAAAAAAAAAAGAAAAGTTTTTTTCTTTTAGTTTCAAAAGTCTTAAAAACCAATATCAGGAAGTGGCTCTTTTCTACAAGATTACATGGAAAAATCCTCATGAGTTGAAAACATTTAACAATCAGAATGGAGAATATAATTTATAATGAAATATATAAATTACTATATATATTGAGCTTAAGTAACATATACTTTAGAATAAATGTGATGGAAATCTATTCTTTATAAGTCATATATTTCCAAGGAGTTGTGAAGTTATTTGGCAGCAACTGTCTATATGGCTAGGAATAATGGGATAAAACTAAGAAAAGGAGAGACAATATTTTAAGTCAAAATATAGCTACTGGAAACTTTGTAAAATATTTTATGCCATTATTTTCTTATATGCCCAAATGGGGGAAAACCTATCCCATGAAATAAAATGAATTCTGGATCTTAGAATTTTCCTTTGTCTTTTATGCGTTGCAAAATAAACAGACTTCTGAAGAGAGAATGACTAATCTATTCAACAAATATATATTAGGTACATACTGTGTTCCAGGCACAGTTCTAGTCAGTAAACAAAACAGAAAAAGTCTCTGCAGTCTTGGAGCTCGCATTCTGGGAAAAGCAGTGGGGAAGAAAGAAAACAGAGAAATAAAAAACAAGAAAAAAGGCAGGTAGTGATAGACATTTAGAAGAGAATAAAACTGGGTTATATGTTGCAGGGACACAGGGAGATTGTTTCATATTTGGTGTTAGAAGATTCTGTTAAACTGAGAAGCCCAGGAAACCATGTCCATAATCCAAGAAAAAGTCTTTTGCTTGCATTGCTCTAGTTTGCTCTGTCCTCCTCTGACCTCCTTCTGGCTAAATCCTTAAAGCCACAGCACAGGCCTACATTCCTGGTAAGGCCTTCTGGGATATTCCTGCCAGGAGGAAGAAAGTGCACCTGATTTAACAGACACTGTAAGTACTGGGCTGAAGAATGATCTGATTGGCCCAGTGCAAGAAGGGTTGGAGAGCAGAAGAAGCCACAAGTAGAAAGGCCAGGAGAGGAAATTAAGCTAAATATATACTATCTCAAGAATATTCCCAGAAATTACTGTTAAAATTAAACCTCTGCTTATAATGGAATACTGTATAGCAGGGGTTCTCAAACTTCATGGTCTGATGACCCTTAATGCCCTTAAAAATTATTGAGGGCTTTAAAGAGCTTTTGATTAGGTAGATTATAGCTATTCAAGTTTACCACATTATGATTTAAAACTGAGAAATTTAAAGAATATTTATTATAAATTCATCTAAAAATAACAACACTAAACACATTGCATGGTAACATAAATAACTATTTTTTAAAAGAATGACTTTATTTTGCCCAAAATATTAATGAGAACAGAGGTGTTGTTTTACAGTTTGCAATCTAATATTTTAAAATCACATATAGTTAAGTCTTTAAATGTTGGGAAGCTGTCAAATTCATGGTAGTGAACATACTTTACAAAATTCTAATTTTTGTTTGGAAGTTGAAGTTTTGTCATTGACATCAATTACTGCCCATTGTTTTCCCTGAAATTAAGGGCTCCTTTCATTTATTTTTGAGAAAATGTCTGCCAAATCCCCAGATTTCAGTAACCATAGTTTTCCTGTCAGTCTTTTAAGTGAATTTGTGTGCCATGACAAAAGTGACTAGTTTAGCTTGTAATTCACATTGCTTTTCCTCATGAGTTTTTTTCATCCATTATACTCTAGGATGCAGTAGAAGTATTTCATGTATACTTTACGTCACACAGAATATTAAAAAGACATGTACTCAAGGGTTGAAATCTAATGCAATTAACAATTTGTTTACTAAGGACATTATCAAATAAAATTGGCATTTTTTTGTTTGATGTGTTTGTTGACTGGTAGTGCATGGTGTTGAACAATGTTAGAATGATGACTGGTACAGTTTGGCGCCATTGCCTTGATTTATGCTAAGGTACCAGCAATTTTACATACTTTTGCTTTTGTATCATCAGTACAAATATCAATACAGCAAAATAGACAAATTATATCTTACTATATTTATGGAAATTGCTTACTTCTGGACCATACTTTGAACTACACTTATGAACCACACTTTGAGAATTACTGTTGGACAAAAATGACAATGAATGATCTATAGCTACCCACAACAATGGTTGAATCTCAGAAATATAATGTCAAGTAAAAGAAGCCAGCTCCAAAAATAATACAAGATTTATAGCCTCTCATTTATAAAATACAAAAACAGGCAAAGCTTACCTGTGGTATTAGAAATAGGAAGATGGTTGTCCTTAGGAGGGGTGAGTGAAAGGAGTCAAGAAATAAGCCTCTGGAGTACTGTAAATGTTCTGTTCTTGAGCTAGGCATTGGTCACATGGATATGTTCAGATAGTGGTATGCTTATAATATGCATACTTTCTAATGTATCTTATAACAAAAATTTCCAAAAGTTAAACGAGAGTTATTTTCTTATGTTTTATTTCTTACCCTAGTTACTTAAAGGTTCTGAGTCTGAGTAACAAAAACCAAGAATGCGTGACTTCTTGCTTTTTTAAAACACTAGAATTTTCGATTCTTTAAAAGATTTTGCCTGGGTTTCGAATGTGAGTCTATCATTTGGGGACGCTATTTGACTTACACTAAGTCACAAATTGTGACTTACACAATATATACTAGGGTTTTTTTTTTACATTTGGCATTCCATATTCACTTTTTTTGCACAGTAAACTGTACTTGATTACTTAGCCCCGAAATATTTCCCATTTTTCCCTATTAAATTTTTTTTAAGGCAATATATATGGTTAGATGAAGTTGTCCATGGGGTTTCTGACTTCGATGCAGTCTTGTACTTTCAATGGATTGTTGATCTGGAAAAAAGATCTTACGGAAGCAGAAGCCACATTTCATGCCTGTGGTCCAGCAGAAGGGGCTGGCTGAAATGGAAATAATGTAATACACTTATTCGTCCTATGGCATAATGAACTATGCAACTAAAAATACTCTGTTGGAGAGGTAGAATTAGTACCTAAAAACGTTTAAGGTATTTGGCCTTGCTAAAATATTCTCTTCCCAGAATGTTCTCCCATCTTCCCTACACATTTAAGTCTTCTCCCTCTTCGAAGCTTGGCGCAGGCCCTGCCTCATCCATAAAGCCTTTTCCACCCTCTGCAACTACTGGTCACATCCCTTCTTCTGAACTTAGCACTCCTTATATATTGTCTGTTTTCCAGTTTATTTGGTCATTGATTCAATCTATATTTGTATATTTATCTAACTCCTCTGTTGTACTAGATTTAGGATCTAAAGACAAATGGCTTAAACCAGCTGATGAGAAAGACCAGTTAAAAGCTCATTTCAATACAGTCTGCTAAGTGTGACACTAGAGATAATCATAGGAGGCTGGGCAAAACACAGGCAAGGCACCAGTTGGGGCAGTACCAGGTGGGATTTAGAGTGACTCTATGGCAGGCCTTGCTCTTGAAATCTTAGTTTGTTCCAGTGAAAGATAGAGATAATAGGTGTTCCAATCTTAGGGCCATTGTAAATGAAGCTGTAAATGAAGAAATGACTGTAGAGCACATAGTTTATGGCTGGCACAGGATAAGTGCTCAGTAAAAATGAGATATTATCACACTTATTATATTTTAAGTGTATATAATGTCATGGGCCATGTGGCAAATTTGTTTGAGCTATATCACAACAGCAAATATGTAATCTCAATTTAAATACAAATTTTAGATTGCATTTCTTGAACTCATAAAGGGGAAGGCTTAGCATATAATCCCATTCCTTAAGAAAATCTCTTTTATTCTTTTTCCCCCTATCTACTTGCATTGCACACTCAAGAGCTGGGTCTATACCTTTCTTTTTGAGAGTCTATTCAAAACTGTTTGGTGCTTCTCATCCATGCTGTCCCTGTCTCATGGCCCAAAAGTAGCCTTTGGATGGGTAGGGAATGATTTGGGACTGAGTGGGGGAGATAAATGGGGGCTTGCCTAGGTTAGTCATTGTACATAGTAGGCTCTCTAAATGTTTTTGCTTGATCGAGGCAAGTTTCTTCTAGCTACATGTGCCAATGTCTATTATCCTAATGGGATGGGAGGAGGGAAAGGGGGATAATTCTTATAAATGGTGGCTATCAACCAGGGTTGTAAGTCCTCCTGTCACCTTTAGTTATTCTTCATCACTAATCCAGTTCCCTCTTAATGATTGTTTCTGGACAACATGAATAGATGACCAATCTCAGAGAATCTTCTCATCTCACTATGACCATGTCCCCTAATGCCTTTCCTAAGGAAACTCACTGGAGAGATGTATGTTTAGTTGATCCTGAGAGAATGGAGATAGGCATCACAATATATACTCTGCCAGGTCATTAATAACCCACTTTTAAGAATTGTTTACCTGCAGCCCCTTTTCAAGAAGTATGTAGTTAGGAAACAGAGAGGGTTGGGGAGGTTTTGGGGAGGCAGCGAGAGGCGGGGAGGTAGGTAGATTAGATTATATAAAATTAATATATATGTAAGTAATATATATAATATATATAATTAATAATCCCTTAATTATATTAAGGGATTTCTTTCTAAGAGGGGCATGGAAGGGTAAGTTAAGAAGAGGGAAAAGAGAGTGAAAATATTTATTGTGTATCTACTGCATGTCAGGGACTGAACGGGCACTTTATACATGTTCTCTTATTTAATCTTCAGAACAAACATTTGAGGTAAGTACTATACCTATTTTATAGATCAGGAAACTAAGGACAGTAGAGATACTGAATAATTTATCCAAGGTCATATAGGTAGTAAGTGACATTGCCTAGGCCACACCAAAGTTGTTGGCATGACTGACAAAAATTGATATCAATAAAATCTTTATCTCTCACTGAATCCACTGAAGACCCTGCTCTGTATCTTGGTAGAAGGCTGTTAGAATCTGTTACAAAGGTTCTAAAGTCACTTTAGTCTCTGGCTGACTCTGTTTGTTGCCTAATGAATAATTTTCTCTCCTCTTCATTTTGTGCTTTTAGAGCCTGTCTCTCCTGCAAAGGCTGAAAATTGCTAAATACTGGTCCTCCTTTTTTCCTTTGTTGCTATGGCATGGGCCTGTGACTCATTCCTGGCCAATGAGATCTGAAGAGAAGTTTGCTCAAAGACTTCTGGGAAGGGCTTGCCTCCTTATTACACAGATATATAAAAGAAATCTCTGTCCTTACTATCCTTACTGCTTTGGACTTTCCTTTGCGAAGATGTGATATTTGGAGCTGTGGCAGTCATCTTGTGACCATAGAATTTCTTCATGCTTTTTATTTTCACATGGTGAAAGCCACCCTCAGACATAGTAGGACTTTCCTATAATTAATTGCTTTTATTGATCTGTGAACACGATATGTAAATGTTAAAATGATCATGGTAAAAAATAAAAATTTTGATGCAAACATTTTTGAGGAGGAAGGGGGACCTCTGAGATTGTCTTGATTATCAATCCTCCATGTTACGAAAAAAAGAAACCCAGAACAGTTAGAGGTCTTTCCCAAAGTTATAGAGTTGGTTAGTTAGAGTCTGGACTAAAACCTAAGTCTTTTGATTATCCAATGTTCATTTAATAAGATATTTCTTAATGAGTAAGACATAACTTAGATAAAACTAAGCCATTGAAAATATTTGTGATTAGTAAGTGACCATCTGAAATGATTCAACTTGTTTGGTTCATTTTGTTTCTAAATAGTTCTGAGCTTAGTTGGTTATTAAGTGAGAACATCTGACATTCTTTTTTTCTGAGATTCTTCCTTGAATTTAATAAATTATTTCAAATAAAAGTACTACAATTTCAGTTACTCTGCAGCAGAGAAACCCAACATGCTTTGTCTGATGCCCTTGTTCAGTATCATTTATTAGAGAAAGAAGAGGTATGTCACTTCTTAGTACCATTGTTTATAATCACATGCTTCACTAAAGGAAATTACAATTAGTTTCATTCATAGCATATATTTTCAGTGCTAAATTAGGTGGTATTGGCTCATTATGGATGACATGAAGGGCACCATGTCCTCTCCAGCCTGTTGTGATTTGATTTGTATTCCCAAGAAAATATGTCAAAATCCTAACCTCCAGTACCTGCGAACCTAACCTTATTTGGAAATAGCGTCATTGCAGATGTAATCAAGTTAAGATGAGATCATTCTTGATTAGGGTGGACCCTAAATGCAATGACTGAAGTTCTTATAAGGAAACATAGATTGAACACAAGGACAGAGACACAGAAGATAAAAGAGGAATTCCAAGACAGAGGCAGAGATTGCAGTAATGCATCCCTACATGCCAAAGTACACCAGAAGCTAGGAAAAGGCAAGGAAGGCTTTTTCCATAGTCTTCAGAGGGGGCGTGGGTCTGTAGACACTTTGATTCTGGACTTTGGAATTGTAGCCTCCAGAACTATGAGAGAATAAATTTTTGTTGTTTTAAGCCATCAAATTTGTGGTGATCTGTTATGGCAGCAACAGGATACTAATTCACCTTCTCAGATGACACATGATGACAAGATAGTTGCCAGAGCTTTCTTCAAGGTTCAAGTAGATTGAAGAAGAGAGGATTTATTATTGTGGCTTCCATACACATAGCCAAATTCACTCTTTTTTTTTTTTTTTTTGAGACAGAGAGAATGAGAAAGACAGAGAGCACACGAGAGGGCGGAGGGTCAGAGGGAGAAGCAGGCTCCCCGCCGAGCAGGGAGCCCGATATGAGACTCGATCCCGGGACTCCAGGATCATGACCTGAGCCAAAGGCAGTCGCTTAACCAACTGAGCCACCCAGGCGCCCGCCAAATTCACTCTTAAGTGGCCAAGTTGTCTCACAGGCCCACACCTGAGTCAGTTGATAGGTATTGGGAACTAGGTATTCTAATTGGGAACTAGGTATTCTAATTCTGAGTCGTGCATTCTGACCCCTGTATTCAAGGGTGAAGGCCTACCGGTGCACATGGACTGAGAGTTGGTACAACTTAGTTCCCCAAAGGAATTTCGCCAGCTCTGGCCTCAAACCAGCAAGTATGCACCATAAGATCTTCAACAGAGATCCTTCATGTTATGATGCCACCCTCTTTTCAGTCCTTAGTACTTGGTTTACAGATCATTTAATCAAAATACAACACTATAGTTCTTTTTTTTTTTAATATGGTATCTTTTCTAAGAAGAGAAATTCCTGCAGGTTAGTGGCATGTTTTCAGTTGGTGGCCCCAATTGTACACAATATTTTCTTGTTGGAATTGTTGAATTTAATATTAAATTAATAAAGAGTAAATTATAGTGTTATAGTGAAAATTATCTCACTGTAATAGCAAAATTAGCCAAGAATACATCTAGAATACATTCAGGTCCATTTGGTGCAACATAACCTCAGCTCTATAAATATTTTGTCTGTAACCTATTCAACTCACAGTACACATTTTTTTTTCTTCTACTTCTTCCATCCAATTATCTTTTCATTTACCTACCATACCTCAAATTATTCTTGATTTCTGAACAATAGCAGCTAAGCGGTCATATATCTTTGTAGTCCCTATTACTGTTTCTGACCTCTAATGTTTGTGTTATAGATGCCTCAGGAAACAAATTTATCTTTCAAGACTTCTGAGGCAGTTGTATCAATGCTATCTAGCATTTAAATGACAACAAACTTGTCCTCATTGTTAAGGGATGGCTGCTAGAAACCCCTTTCTTCTCTCTAGATATGTGAACTTGACATTTATCTGAATTGTTGGCTGATAAACAGGGAATGCATTTCTATAAGGGATGCCTCAAATGTAAAAAATAAACCAACACTAGATGAATCACATAGACTTAAAAAAGAATAAAAACTCAAGACTAACTCAGAGGAGAAATGGAAGATCAAGTTCCAGATCTATTTGAATTATATTCTCTCATCCACTGTAAAACAAAATGTGAAATGTGGCTTTTCTTTCACACAGTCAATTAATCAATATCATTAACAGTTTAATTTTTTAAATAGTTAATTAAAAGAAAATAAGAAAAACTCTCTTTTAACACATTAGTTGACCTTTAGCTATTTTGTGCTCTTAAATTTTAATCCAGTTGTCTGTTAACCTGCTTATCCAGAAATAATGCTTTTGAAATATGTAGGAGAAAGAAAACCAAATTTAAAAAGTATCACATATCAGAGTAATAATGAGGGATAATTTGGTATAATTTCCTGATATTTGAGATTATTTAATTGTTGAAATATTTTTATATAATTAATTTGTACATATGAATGCATAACAAATAATTAGATAAGCACAGTTATGAAAGTGTGAGGTGCCCACTAAATTTAGTAACCATAAGTGCTTTATTTTTCTCTAACTGAGCCAGTCAGCTTTTTTTCTTCTTCCAAGTTTTTATTTAAATTCTAGTTAGTTAACATACAGTGTAATATTAGTTTCAGGTGTAGAATTTAGTGATTCAACACTTATATGCAGCATTTGGTGCTCATCACAAGTGCACTCCTTAATCCCTATCACCTATTTAACCCTATTTAACCACCTCCCCTCTGGTAACCATCAGTTTGTTCTCTCTAGTTGAGTCTTTTTCTTGGTTTTCCCCTCCTATGTTCATATGTTTTGTTTCTTAAATTCCACATATGAGTGAAATCATGTGGTATTTGTCTTTCTCTGAGTGACTTACTTTGCTTAGCATAATACTCTCTAGCTCCGTCCATGTTTTTGCGAATGGCATATTTCATTCTTTTTTTGGCTGAATAATATTCCATTACATATATTTACCTCACCTTTATTTATTCATCAGTCAGCGGATATTTGGGCTCTTTCCATAATTTGGCTATTGATAATGCGGCTATAAATGTCAGGGGGTGCGTATCCCTTCAAATTAGTATTTTTGTACCCTTTGGGTAAATACCTATTAGCACAATTCCTGGATCATAGGGTAGTTCAATTTTAACTTTTTGAGGAACCTCCATACCGTTTTCCAAAGTGGCTGCACCAGTTTGTGTTCTCACCAACAGTGCAAAAGGGTTCCCCTTTCTCCACATCCTCATGTGTTGTTAATTTCAGTTATTTTCACTGGTGTGAGGTGATATCTCATTGTGGTTTTGATTTGTATTTCCCTGATGATGAGTGATGTTGAGCATCTTTTCATGTATCTGTTGGCCATCTGTATGTCTTCTTTGGAAAAAAATGTCTATTCATGTCTTCTGCACATTTTTTAACTGGATTATTTGTTTTTTGGGTGTTGAGTTTGATTAAGTTCTTTATATATTTTGAACACTAATCCTTTATCAGATATGTCGTTTGTAAATATCTTCTCCCATTTCACAGGTTGCCTTTTAGTTTTGTTAATTGTTTCCTTCTCTGTGCAGAAGCTTTTTATTTTGATGTGATCCCAATAGTTTATTTTTGCTTTTATTTCCCTTGCCTCAGGAAACATATCTAGTAAGAAGTTGCTATGGCCAATGTCAAAGAGGTTACTGCCTGTGTTCTCCTCTAGTATTTTAATGGTTTCCTGTCTCACATTTAGGTCTTCCATCCATTTTGAATTTATTTTTGTGTATGGTGTAAAAAAGTGGTCCAGTTTCATTCTTTTGCATGTTGCTGTCCAGTTTTCCCAACACCATTTGTTGAAGAGATTGTCTTTTTTTCCATTGGATATTCTTTCCTGCTGTGTTGAAGATTAATTGACCATATAGTTATGGGTTCATTTTTGGGTTTTCTATTCTGTTCCATTGATCTGTGTGTCTATTTTTGTGCCAGTACCATACTGTCTTGATCACAACAGCTTTGTAATATGACTTGAAATCTGGAATTGCAATACCTCCAGCTTTGCTTTTCTTTTTTAAGATTGCTTTGGCTATTCATGGTCTTTTGTGGTTCCATACAAATTTTGGGATTGTTTCTTCTAGCTCTGTGAAAAATGGTTGTGGTATTTTGATAGGGATTGAATTAAATGTATAGACTGCTTTGGGTAGAATGGATATTTTAATAATATTTGTTCTTCCAACACATGAGCATGGAACATCTTTCATTTGTTTATGTAATCTTTAATTTTTTTCATCAGTGTTTTATAGTCTTTGGAGTACAGGTCTTTCACCTCTTTGGTTAGGTTTATTCCTAGGTATCTATTGTTTTTGGTGCAGTTGTAAATGGGATTGATTCCTTGATTTCTCCTTCTACTGCTTCATTATTGGTATACAGAATGCAACAGATTTCTGTATGTTGATTTTGTATCCTGCAACTTTATTGAACTCATGTATCAGTTCTGGCAATTTTTTGGTGGAGTCTTTTGGGTTTTCTATATAGAGTAACATGTCATCTGCAAATAGTGAAAGTTTAACTTCTTCCTTGCTGATTTGGATCCCTTTTATTTTTTATTGTCTGATTACTGTGGCTAGGACTTCCAATACTATGTTAAATAACAGTGGTGAGAGTGAACATCACTGTCTTGTTCTTGACCATAGAGGAAAAGCCCTCAGTTTTTCCCCATTGAGGATGATATTAACTGTGGGTCTTTTGTATATGGCCTTTATGATGTTGAGGTATGTTCCCTCTAACCCTACATTGTTGAGGGTTTCTATCATGAATGGATGTTGTATTTTGTGAAATGATTTTTCTGCATCCATCGAAATGATCATGTGGTTCTTATAATTCTCTTATTGATGTGATGTATCCTGTGATGTATCACATTGATTGATTTGTGATTATTAAACCACCCTTGTAATCTAGGAATAAATCCCAGTTGATTATGGCAAATGATTCTTTAATGTACTGTTGGATTCTATTTGCTAGTATTATATTGAGGATTTTTGCATCCATGTTCATCAGGGATATTGGCCTATAGTTCTCTTTTTTAGTGGCATCTTTATCTGGTTTTGGTATCAGGGTAATGCTGGCCTCATAGAATGAACTTGAAAGTTTTCCTTCCATTTTTTGGAATAGCTTGAGAAGAAGAGGTATTAACTCTTCTTTAAATGTTTGGTAGAATTTGCCTGTGAGGCCATCTGGCACTGGACTTTTGTTTATTGGGAGATTTTTTTATTACTGATTCAATTTCATTTCTGGTTATTGGCCTGTTCAAGTTTTCTATTTCTTCCTGTTTCAGTTTTGTTAGTTTATATGTTTCTAGGAATTTATTCATTTCTTCCAGGTTGTCCAATTTGTTGGCATATAGTTTTTCATAATATTCTCTTATAATTGTATTTCTGTGGTGTTGGCTGTTATTTCTCCTCTCTCGTTTGTGTTAAAATCATATTATATACATGGGGTAAAATTAAAACGACTCTATTTATGACCATGAATATATGAGGCAGTTGTATTGCCTTTCTGCTATTTCCCAACAATGGTGTTTAATAAATATTTATTGATTTAGCTTTCCTTCCTTTTTTTTTCTTCTTCCTTCCTTCCTTCCTTCCTTACTTGTTCTCTGTCTATATTGTTTGATTAAAAAAAAAAGATTTATGGAAGCTCCTAATAATATATATACACTAGTACTTATTGTGTGTAAAGCAGTGTGTAATATGGGGGATATAGGGATAACAACTTGAGTAATAAAATTGTATACCACTTATACTTTACAACACATGGGGAACACACTAGATAATAAAAAGTTACATATGAGTCTAAAAATAAAAGGTGGAAAAAGTTCATTTATGTGGGTGTAGAAGAGGGGAGAGCATTGAGTTTATCTGAAAAGTAGTGAAGTAAAATTAGGTAAGTTGGCACTTTTCTAAAAAGTTTTACTGATGAGTTACGGCATACCATCTTACTAATGTATATGTGGATAGCTATATTTTCTCTTTATCTAAAGTGATTTTCTCAGGGTTCTGTTGTATTTCTGAGTATTTGTAAATCTAACAGAAACAGTAGTAAAATGAAATGAACTATTACTTAAAGATAGGCACAGGGGCACCTGTAAGGCTCAGTCAGTTAGGCCTCTGACTCTTGATTTTGGCTCAGGTCATGATCTTGGGGTCCTGGAATTGAGCCCCACGTGGGGCTCCATACTCAGCGGGGACTCTGCTTGAGGATTCTCTCTCTCCCTCTGCCCCTGCCCCTCCTCTCTCTCTCTCTCTCAAATAAATAAATACATAAATTTTTTTTTGAAAAAGATAGGCACATAATTGATAGATATTGATGAGAAATAAGTTTGCTAAGCTAAGAACTCTCTACTTGGAGAGAGCTGTTCTATAACATGAACCTATTCAGGGAGAAGAAAAAAAAATTAATTTCCCCTCCCTCCTCCTTCCTCTTCCCTTTCCCCTTTCTTTTTCTTTGAATTTCTATAGCTCTTCAGTTACTACACTACTTACTTTAGCAGTCCTTTGAGGAAGGTCAAACTCCTAATGTGGCATTAGCTATAGTTACTTCCTGACCAACCTCTATTCTTACCTGTCCTCAGGTATCCTCACCTGGCACTTCTCAGAGAGGGAGAGAATAAAAAATAGCACGAGCATGGGCATTTCTGAACCTTCAGAAATTCTTACCAAAAGGCCTCAACTGCCCATTTGCTGTACCATCTGGGAAATAGGGAAGAGTAGGAGTCATCTCTTTCCTCTATATTAACTGGAAGTCTTCTCATGGCCAATTTACCAACTTGGTTGACTGTCCAGGAGCAGGAACATCATAACCTTTGTGACAATGAGCAGTAGGGACTCTTCAAAACATAATCATCCTTCTGGCCATGACAGATGGAGGGGAAAAAATCAAATTTATTTTCGATTTTAAGAATCTATTTTATTGCAAATATTAAGTGGTGTTTTCAACTTTTCCAGCCCCTTGTTCTCTAGGTTTAACATTTCCCCACCCTTGCTTCTGCCCAACAGCCATCTTGGCAACCCCTCCCTGGAATCATTTCCTGTCATGACATTTTTAGAAACCAAAATAACAGCATTTACAATGTAACAGCTAAATATTCCCATAGAGTATCTGGGTAAAACAAGCATTTTTGCACAATAGTTTTAAACATGCCATTGGGTATGTATTCAGACAGAGCCTTTTCTGGGTATGCAGTTTCTGACTAACCAGTAGGCTGATTGCAGCATTGTTTGTTGTCACTCTATAATCACATCTGGCATTCACAGCTGGCAACATTCTGGCTTCCAAGGTTTTCTCGTGTAGTGTCTTGTTTTAATTTCAGAATGCACATTCAGTGATGGGGTGTTTTTAAGAATAAGGGGTAGCTGTGTAATTCTCTATAAAAAATGAAGCACAGGTACATGTAATATTACATGGGAGTGTGAGATACAACAAATGGAATCTCATTTAGACAAATCTAATACATTTTTAATTCTTTGAATTTTTTTAAGAAGATGAACACTTATGCTTTTTACAATAGAATTATTAGCCTTTTACATCGTTAATTTTCCATTTTAAATTTAGTGCAGCATAAACTCATAGAGGTGCTAGGAAAAATATTCAAAGTGTCTGCAGACAGTTAGTGTTCGTAAACCACGATGACAAAACCTCAAAAATAGATGCAGCCCTGTCAAAGTTAAATTGAATGACTCAGTGTCTGGACCACTCAGAAGGTTTTTTTTCCTTTCTTTTTTTTTTTTTTTTCTAGTTAGGGAATTGGAGAGACTGTTCACTTTAGAACTTTGGAATCATGGATGGGGGAAGTTTGTTTTGCCTTGTTTTAGAGATGGGAGAGAATGCTATCACAGGAAAGTTGGATAAAAACCAAAACCTCTTAAAATTATATAGAGTAGAACTCAGGTCACTTATTTTTCATGACTTTTATTTTTGAGAGTTACTCATTAGGGTAGAGCTATACCTGAGTGATTATTTTACCCAACTCTCACATTTATAGACAGAGCCATGAGGCTCCCTTGTCTTTCTCCCTCTATAGAGGCTGAATAAGCCAGATAGTCACTTTCCCAGACTCTCTTGTATGTAACGGTGGCCATGTGGTCAACTTTTAGCCAACAATATATAAGGGATAATCTGCTGGATTGTTTCAGGGAAAAATTCCATTCAGTATTTAAAAGACAAAGCCAATAAATAAAAATCTTTTTTAGCCTCCCTGGCTTCATGTTTTTGAATGGGAGTGTGATGCCTGGAGCTTGGCAGCCATCTTGAGACTGTGAGATGGTAAGACTAAGGACGGAGACACAATAGAGTAGGAAGATGGAAAGAGCTTCGATCTTTGATACCTAGAGCCAGCCACTCTACCAAACTGGTATTTCTGTATCAATATCTCTTCCTCCTGTGTGAGACAATTAATTCTTTATGTCTTAAGCCACTTCGGTCGGTTTTTCTGTTACTCAGTTCTCCACACATTCCTAATTATTACACCCTGAGAAATTAATTAATCTGCTTAAGTTCATAAAAGAATATAGTAGCATAATCTTAATTGAAATTCAGGTCTTCTAATTTCTTATTTAATCTTTCCTCACTTCTTTTACCCTGTTCCATCACCAGGTTAGTCTTCACATGAACAAATGAGTTATTGTCTTGATTAAATCTGTTTTTAAGTTGTTGCTCCAATAAATTTTATTTTTCCTTTAGATTAGTATCTGTATTTACAATCCATTTAGCTAAAGGAACTTTCACAAATTTTATAATCCATCTTTGCACAGAAGAGCATGACAAAGTATGTTCAGGATTATGGAAGGATTCGTTTTTATATTAAAAGCCTTGATTTGAGAAGAAGAGGAAACTATTTTGAGTCACATTAATACTAAGAGAATTTGCAACATGCTTGCAAAGTTGATTGTATTTCAAAACCTCAAATTCTTGTCCTGGAGATTGTTTTAAGGAAGAAGTAGATAAAATTATATCAAAATGGGAAAAATACGAGCAAATATTTAGTGAAAAAAGAAGAATACAACATATAGGTAACAATATCTCAAAATATATGAAATTCTGGACCAAAATGATTTGAAATTTTAGCTCTGTTCCTGGACCTACCAATTATTTTTGTGTAATAAAAAATGTACCTGATTGGTTTTCTCTATCTTTAAAACAACCATTTTATGTCACCATAGAATTTTAGAGTTGAAATACTCAAAAATTCAAGGTATCCATTGCCTGGCTTTAAGAGAGGAGCTATCAAACCATTCCACTTAGGTGAGAATGGCTTTTCTTCTAAATGTTCTCTCTTTCTGTCCAGAATAGAGAATGATCATGTGCTATGAATACATATCAAATCATGTGTTAAGACTACTTCTAGCTTATTACATGAAGGATGCCAGATACGAAGGCTACTTTGCTCTTTTCTCCATCAGGTCTTTAGAAGATATCTTGTTTTCTACTAGTCTGTCAAATGACCTTTTACACTTCATTATTATATTGTGATTGAGTTTGATTTCCATGAATGATGCCTTCTACAGTACCTTCATGGTACAATGACTTAGTTTCTGAAGTGTCCATTGGAAAAAGAGACATGATTTCCATGGCAGTAGCAACAGAATAAGGATAATGAAGCTTTAGGAAGCAAAGAGATTCAGATGTTAAATCATGATACCTTCCTGAGTCCAGTAACCATGGTAGTAGTATAGGATAATTGAGGATTCTAACTGTATTGAATGTGTAGTGCAATGTATAAAATAGTTCATAGTGAACATTATGCATGATTATTTTGTATTGTGTTTTGAAGGGAAGGAATAATGTTTTAACATAATGTGGCCTGTTTTTCACTCAGATGATCCATTCACTGAATTAAGAGACATTTCTCCTTTGCACAGTGTAGGAAATGTGAAGGGGGAAAACTGGATTCAAAATGATTTCTCTGATAGTTACTTTGACAGCTCATCAGTAAATTCTTCTTTTATCCTTACCTATGTTCCTTCTATTATGAAAAAAAAAAGTATTTTTATGATCCTTCTTCCCACCTGGATATGGAGGATAGTTGATCAATGATCTTTGGTATTTGGCCATTGGGCCTGAGAGGTAGCCAGCATCAATAGAGTGCCAGGGACAGTGACAAAGCAGATAGTTTCTTTTGCTCAGACATAGCTCTCTATCATCTGAAGAAAAATAAACCTCCCATTCTCACAGTGACAAAGAATGATCAAATGTGCATGGGTCCAAGCCTGTACTTCTTGTACAGCCTGGAATGACTCCATTTTCTCTAGCCAATGTCCTTCAGTATGAGAGCAGGAGTTAGGGTTCTTGATTTTTTGCCTATTGTTGGCAACTGTAAGAACTGCCTTGGAGTGTCCCCCACAGTTGCCCTGGGCAGAGAGACAAAGTCCTCCTATGACTTCTCACCAATCCAAGTTTGCTACCTACTCCTGAAGTCCTTTTAGGCCTGCCATGACTTTGCAGTTCTCTCTTTATTATTACTGTCTTCTTTTTATCAATATGTCTATAGAGTTAATACCCAGGAACTATCCTATAATCCTACTAATTATTATCTCTAAAGTTAAGTAACTGAAATATTTTCTCTTGATAGCTCTCTAATCATACCACTTTAGATTTCAATTCCCATTCAGTCACATCTATAAAAATCATCATGGCAATAAAACTTAGAAGAAAATGCAGAAGTAAATCTCCATGATCCTGGGTTAGGCGATGATTTCTTAGATACAACAGGAAAAGCACAAGTAATAAAAGACTGTTAACTTCAACTTCATCAAAATTAAAAACTTTTGTGCTTCAAAGGACACCATCAGGAAGGTACAAAGATGTCTGTAGATTGGGAAAAAATATTTGCAAATCATATATTTGAAAATAAATCCAGGGTGCCTGGGTGGCTCTGTCGTTAAGTGTCTGCCTTTGGCTCAGGTCATGATCCCAGGGTCCTGGGATCAAGCCCTGCATCAGGCTCCCTGCTCAGCGGGAAGCCTGCTTCTCCCTCTCACACTCCCCCTGCTTGTGTTTCCTCTCTCGCTGTCTCTCTCTCTGTCAAATAAATAAATAAAATCTTTAAAAAAAAAAAAGAAAGAAAATAATTCCAGACTATATAAAGAACTGTTACAACTCCATAACAAAATGGCAATCCAATTTTAAAATGGGCAAAGGATAAAAATAGACATTTCTTTAAAAAAGATACAAATTACCAACAAGCATATGAAATAATGCCCAACATCATTAGCCATTAGGGAAATTCAAAGCAAAACCACAATGAGATACTACTTCACATTTACTAGAATAGCTATAATAAAAAAGGCAGTAACAAGTGCTATTAAAGATGTGGAGAGGGCGCCTGGGTGGCTCAGTTGGTTAAGCAACTCCCTTCGGCTCAGGTCATGATCCTGAAGTCCCGGGATCGAGTCCCGCATCAGGCTCCCTGCTCGGCAGGGAGTCTGCTTCTCCCTCTGACCCTCCCCCATCTCATGCTCTCTCTCTCTCATTCTCCCTCTCAAATAAATAAATAAAATCTTTAAAAAAAAAAAAAAAGATGTGGAGAAATTGGAACCCTCATTGATTGCTGGTAGGAATGTAAAATAGTATAGCCAGTTTGGCAGCTCCTCAAAATATTAAAACATAAGGTTACCAGATGACCCAGCAATTCTACTCCTAGGTATATACCCAAGAGAATTGAAAATGTATGTCTAAAGAAAAACTTGCACATGAATGTTTATAGTAGTATTATTCATAATAGCCAAAAATAAACTGCCTAAATGTTCATCAAGTGATGGATGGATTGACACAATATTACATAGCTATACAATGGAATATTATTTGGCCATAAAAAAGAATGAACTACTGATATGTGCTACAACTTGCATGAACTTCAAAGATGTTATGCTGAGTGAAAGAAGTCAGTCACAAGAGACCACATGTTGTAAGTTTACACCCATATAAAAAACACAGAATAAGTAAATCTTTTAGAGACAGAAAGTAGATTAATGGTTGATTAGGGTTTGTGGGAATGGGGGGCTATGGGATGAGAAGTGACTGCTAATGGATGTGGGACTTCTTTTTGGGGTGATAAAAATGCTTTTAAATTAGATTATGGTCTTGGTTGCACAATTCTGTAAATATTCTAAATACCATTGAATTGTATACTTGAACACATTTTTTTAAAGATTTTATTTATTTATTTATTTATTTATTTATTTATTTATTTTAAAGATTTTATTTATTTATTTGACAGAGACACAGCGAGAGAGGGAACACAAGCAGGAGGAGTTGGAGAGGGAGAAGCAGGCTTCCTGCTGAGCAGGGAGCCTGATGCGGAGCTCGATCCCAGGACCCTGGGACCATGACCTGAGCCAAAGGCAGATGCTTAATGACTGAGCCACCCAGGTGCCCCTACTTGAACACATTTAAGTGGGTAAACTTTATGGCATAAATTATATCCCAATAAAGCTGTTAAAAATAATTATGATATATTAACATGAAAACAATGACACTGGGTAAAACTTTATGATTTATCATATTCATTATGGAACAACAATGAATAGATTTAAATAAAAACATAAAAAAATGCATATTGAATTTTGGCAGTTATCCAGATTTAGGTGCTGACCACTAAGGCACTGGATGTATGAACAGAGGAGATTACCAGGAGGTTATGTAAAAAAAGAACCTGGTGCAGCATGCCAATCTTTATTGTAAGTGGATGCCAAAGCTATTTTTATTGATCAGGATTGGATGGGGAGATGAAAGGGGTACCAATCAAGCCATTGTGCTTTAAAGAAAAATCTGGTACATCTTGGTGATACAAGGATTAAAAAATCAGAGATTTGATAATAGGCCACAGCCTTGGGTACATACTTTATCAAGAAAAGTACTTTTCAAAGTTTGATCTGGGGTCAATTCCCATCAGCATTTTGAGGGGAGAGTACTTATTAAAAATGAAAATGTATCAGTGCCACACAATAGCTGTGAATCAATGTCTTTTGAGGATGAGGGTGATAAAAGATTGAAGGAATCTGTGATTTTAATAATGTCACTATTTGATTCTTACCCCCTACCCATTTTATTGAAGTATAATTGACAAATAAAAATTGTATATATTTCAGGATGATGACTTGGATTTGACACTTTGATATACACATACATTGTGAAATAATTGCCACAATCAAGCTAATTAACATACCCATCACCTCCTATAGTTATCTAGGTGATTCTTATGTAACTAAATTTGAGAACACTGAGAGTAGAAAACCCCTGTTGATTGGATTTATGATTTCTGTCCTACAAAGTCCCTAGAAAATAACAAAACTTAATTTAAAGCATTTCTATTATAATTTTAAATGAAAATAGTTTAATTTATCTAAAAGGTCTAAATTAAACAGTAGACAAATGGTTGTGGCCCAAGATTATCTCCCTTTATTTTTCAACAAATGCACAAATCTTTGTCTTTGTAATGAGGACCTTAAAAGTCACCTTCTTATAAATTACCATTATAAAAATAGGTTATATGGGATGGTTTGTATAGCTAAAAGAGTGTTTTGTACTTACTTTTGGTATATTATGGATTAAGTAGTTTTTTATGGATTAGTGTGGGAATTTACCATTTACAAGGAAGTTTCCATTAGAAAATGTTTTTCATGTTTATGATAATCTTATTAAATATGCACTGTTCATGAGTAAAAGATGATATTTTGGGAAAAGAGCTGTTAAGAGGTTGTCTCTGTCTTTAGTAAAATGACCCCAAATGGATTAGATAAACAAATAATAACAGCAGACTAGGAAATGACCATGAATTTGCATCTTTAAAAAGTTGCTTTAAGTATTTACAGTTAATTTTGATTATTGGCCTCAGGTCTTACAGAAACAGCTAATTGTACTAATAGATGGTACGTATTCATTATGTGCTGCCTCATCAAGGGAGATGATTGTTTAAAATTCCTGTTAATAGTTGAAATTCATTTTTTAAACTAATGATTTATTTATTTTCTTGTTTTATTTTGTCAGCTAGGATTTACAGCATTATGTAGAATAAAAGTTTGAAAAATGTCTAAAAAGAAGTGATTTTTTACTTCTCCACAATTAATATGTTTGCTTGAAAGAAAATCCATGGGAATCTGTAGATAAGGACATTTGGAAAATCCAAAAATATCCATAGGTAAGAGAACCTTTAGAATTTATCTTTTTCTTATTATTTTTTCTATTGAAGTATAATTAACATACAGTGTTATATTAATTTCGGGTGTATAATATAATTTAACAACACTATACCTTATTCAGTGCTCATGAGAAGTGTACTCTTAATCCTCTTTATTTCACCCATCCTCCACGACCTCCTTTCTAGCAACTACCAGTATGTTCTCTGTATTTAAAAGTCTGTTTTTTCATTTGTTTCTTTTTTACTCTTGTGTGTTTGTGTTGTTTCTTCAATTCCACATAGAATGAAGTCATATGGTGTTTGTCTTTCTCTGATTCATTTCGCTTAGCATTATACCCTCTAGGTCCATCCATGTCATTACCAATGGGTACATTTCATTCTTTTTTATGGTTGAGTAATGTTACAGTGTGTGTGTGTGTGTGTGTGTATCTCACATATTCTTTATCCATTCATTTATGGATGGACACTTGTGTTACTTCCATATCTTGGCTATTGTAAATAATGCTGCAATAAACATAGGAGTGCATATATCTTTTCCAATTAGTGTTTTCATTTTCTTTGAGTAAATGTCCACTAGTGGAATTACTGGATCATATGGTATTTCTGTTTTTAATTTTTTGAGGAACCTCCATACTGTTTTCACAGTAGCTATACCAATTTGCATTCTTACTGACAGTGTACAAGGGCACTTTTTTTTTTCCCACATCCTTGCCAACACTTGTTATTTCTCATCTTTTTGATTCTAGCCATTCTGACAGGTGTAAAATGATATTTTATTTTGGTTTTGATTTGTATTTCCCTGATGATAAGTGATATTGATCATCTTTTCCTGTGTCTATTGGCCCTCTGTATGTCATCTTTGGAAAAATGTCTATTCAGGCTCTCTGCCCATTTTTTAAATAGAATTATTTGTGGGGTTTTTTTGATGTTGAGTTGTATGAGTTCTTTTATATTTTAGATATTAACCCCTTATCAAATATGTCATTTACAAATATCTTTTCCTATTCAATAGGTTGCCTTGTCATTTTGTTGATGATTTCTTTCACTATGCAGAAACTTTTTATGTTGGTGTAGTCCCAATAGTTTATTTTTGCTTTTGTTTCCCTTGCCTGAGGAGACATATCTAGAAAAATGTTACTACAGCTGATACCAAAGAAATTACTGCCTGTTTTCTTCTAGAAGTTTTATGGTTTCATGTCTCCCATTTAGGTCTTTAGTTCATTTTGAGTTAATTTTTGTGTATGATGTAAGAAAGTGGTCCAGTTTCATTCTTTTACATATAGCTGTCTAGTTTTCCCACCACCATTTATTGAAGAGATTGATCATCTTTTCCTCATTGTATCTTCTTGTCTCCTTTGTCATAGATTAATTGACCAAATAAGCATGGGTTTATTTTTGTGCTCTCTATTCTGTTCCAGTGATCTATGTGTCTATTTTTGTTTTAGTACCAAACTATTTTGATTACTATAGCTTTGTAGTATATCTTGAAATCTGGTATTCTGATACCTCCAGCTTTGTTATTCTTTTTTAAGATTGCTTTTGGCTATTAAGGGTCTTTGTGGTTCCATACAAATTTTAGGATTATTTGTTCTAGTTCTGTGGAAAATGCTATTGGTATTTTGATGGAGATTGCATTAAATGTGCAGACTGCTATACGTGGTATGCACATTTTAATAATATTGGTTCTTCCAATCCTTGAGCATGGACCATCTTTCCATTTACTTGTGACACCTTCAATTTCTTTCATCACTGTTTTACAGGTTTGGGGGTATAGGTCTTTTACTTCCTTGGTTAAATTTATTCCTAGGTTGGTTTTTGGGTTTTTTTTAGCAATTATAAATGGGTTTGTTTTCTTAATTTCTCTTTCTGCTACTTCATTATTAGTGTATAGAAATGCAACAGATTTCTACATATTAATTTTGTATCCTGTCACTTTACTGAATTCATTTACCAGTTTTTTTAGTATTTTTTTTAGTATTTTTTTGGTGAAGTCTTTAGGGTTTTCTATATATAATATCATGTCATCTGCAAATAGTGAATACTAAGAATACTTCTTAGTGAATACTAAGAATACTTAATGAATACTAAGAATACTTCTTCCTTACCAATTTAGATGCCTTTTATTTCTTTTTCTTGTCTGATTGCTGTGACTAGGGCTTCCACTACTATGTTGAATAAAAGTGGTAAGAGTGGACATCCTTATTTTCTTCCTGATTTTAGGGAAAAATTTGTTTTTCACCATTGAGTATGTTAGCTTTTGGTTTTCATATATTATCTTTACTATGTTGAGATATGTTCCCTCTAAACCTACTTTAGAGTCATCATGAATGGATGTTTTACTTGGTCAAATGCTTTTTCTGCATTTATTAAAATGATCATATGGTTTTTATTCTTTCTCTTATTGATGTCACATATCACATTGATCAATTTGCAAGATTGAGCATCCTTGCATCCCAGGAATAAATCCCACTTGATGGTGGTGAATGATTTTTTCATTTTATCCTTGGATTTGTTTGGCTACTATTTTGTTGAGGATTTTTGCATCTGTGTTCTTCAGAGATATTGGCCTGTAGTTCTCTTTTTTGGTAATGTCTTTGTCTGGTTTTGATATCAGGGTAATGCTGGCATTGTAGAATGAATCCGGAAGTTTTCCTTCCTCTTCTATTTTTTGGAATAGTTTGAGAAGAATAGGTAATAACTCTAAATCTTTGGTAGATTTCATCTATGAAACCATCTGGTCCTGGGCTCTAGTTTGTTGGGAGCTTTTTGACTACTGACTCAATTTCATTGCTGGTACTTTGTCTATTCAAATTTTCTATTTTTTCCTGATTCAGTTTTTGAAGGTTATATATTTCTAGGAATTTATCCATTTCTTCTAAGTTGTCCAACTTATTGCCATGTAATTTTATAAGAGATTATAATTCTCTTATAATGCTTTATATTTCTGTGGTGTTGATTGTTATTTCTCCTCTCCTCCAATTTCTGATTTTATTTATTTGAGTCTTCTCTTTTTCTTGATGAGTTTGGCTAAAGCTTTATCAATTTTGTTGATCTTTTCAGAGAATCAGCTCCTGATTTTATTGAACTGTTCTATTGTTTTTTGTTTTGTTTTGTTTTTGTTTTGCTGTCTATTTCACTTATTTCTTCTCTAATCTTTATTTTTCTTTCCTTCTATTGACCTTGAGATTTTTTGTTCTTTTTCTAGCTTCTTTAGGTGTAAGGTTATATTTCTTGAGGTAGGCCTATATTGCTATGAACTTCTGTCTTAGAACCACTTCTGCTGTATCCCAAAGATTTTGGACTATTGTGTTTTCATTTTCATTTGTCTCCATGTGTTTTTTATTTCCTTTTTGAATTCTTGGTTGATCCATTCATTGTTTAGTAGCATGTTATTTACCCTGCATGCATTTTTGTACTTTCCAAATTTTTCTCGTGATCGAATCCTAGTTTCATACTGTTGTGGTCAGAAAAGATGCATGGTATGATTTCAATCTTTTTAAATTTTTTGATACTTGTTTTGTAACCTAACACATGATCTGTTCTGGAGCATGTTCCATGTGCACCTGAAAAGAATGTGTAGTCTGATGTTTTTGTGATGAAATGTTCTGAATATATCTGTTAGGTCCGTCTGGTCTAATGTGTCATTCAAATCCACTGTTTCCTTGTTGATTTTCTGCCTGGATGATCTGTCCATTGCTGTAAGTGGGGTATTAAGGTTCACTTATTATTGTATTACCATCAGTTTCTTCCTTTATCTCTGTTAATAGGTGCTCTGTGTACTTAAGTGCTCCCATGTTAGGTGCAAGATTTTTATAATTGTTATATCCTCTTGTTGGATTATTCCTTTTATCATTATGTAGTGTCCTTTTTTGTCTCTTGTCACAGTCTTTGTTTTAAAGTCTGTTTTGTCTGACATAAGTATTGCTACCCTAGCTTTCTTTTTGCTTCTATTTGCATGGTATATATTTTTCCACCCCTTCACTCTCAATCTGCATGTGTATTTAGGTCTGAAGTAAGTCTCTTGTAGGCAGCATGTAGGTGGATCTGGCTTTCTTATCCATTCAGTCATCCTGTGTCTTTTGATTGGAGCATTTAGTCCATTTACATTTGAAGTAGTTATTGATAGGTATATACTTATTGCCATTTTGTTATTTGTTTTACAGTTGTTTTTGTAGTTCTTTTTCCCTTTCTTCCTCTCTTGCTCTCTTTCCTTGTGGTTTAATGGCTTTTTAAATAGCATTCAGCTAATTTTATGAATAGAAAATTAACAACAAAAATTCAACATTAAAAAACCTTGGTAGTGGGGTGCCTAGGTGGCTTAGTTAGGTAAGCATCCACCTTTGGCTCAGGTCATGATCTCAGGGTCCAGGGATTGAACCCTGCATTGGGCTCCCTGCTCGGCAGAGAGTGTTTCTCCCTCTCCTTTTGCCCCTCTCCCCGCTCGTACTCTCTGTCTCTCTGTCAAATAAATAAATAAAACCTTAAAAAAAAACATAACTCAGTAGAGTTTGTATATAATAGCACAACCTTGTATAAATGCAATATAGAAAATGGTATAACTCAAAAAAGCAACAAGCTAAGAAAAGGAGAGTGCAGCATAGGGTACAGAGAGAGAAAGAGAAAGTATAAGATACCTAGGACAAAAATGTCACAAAAATTTTTCCTTTCTTCATACAGGAAATTATGAAACTTTTTTTAAAGTCATAAAAGACATGATATAAGCCCTTGGAGAGACATACCATATTCATGGATGGAAAGACTCCTAAAAATATTAAATCTCTCCAATTTATCTAAAAATTCAATGCTGTTCCAATCAAAATTCCTAGGGGGCTTTTAAAATAATTTTATAAAAGTGTACAGCAATTCTACTTCAAAGTACATTCACATATTTTAGAGAAATACTTCTTTGTATGTACATGGGTATTCATTGCTTAGAATAGTAAAAAATGAAAAACAACCTATTGTTCACTGGTCATTGAATAGATAAATTAACTGTAGGTTATTATTATTGGTCAGTTAAAATGAAGCACTTGCATCAATCTGCATGTGTCAATATGAATAGATTTGAAAAACAAAATATTCAATGCAAAAAGCAAATTACCAAAAGATATGTATATATGATATAAAATATGTGGGACTTAAAAACCAAAATAGCACTATATATTAACTCATGCATACATTTGTAGTAAAATTATGCAGTCTTGCATATAATTGATTCCTCAAAACTTCAGCGCACCTCTGGGGAAAGAGGAGTGGGAAGGCATGTGAGTGGAATTAGAACTTCAGCTGTATCTGGAATACTTTATTAAAAGAATAAAGAATAAATAAATATGAAGCAAAGATGGACTAATATTAACATCTGTTAGATATGGGTAGCAAATAATTAGTTTCTGTTATACTTGAAATACTTCAAAAAACACAATCAATAAACAAAAATTGATTTGTAGAATTTTCAGTGCTGATCAACTTTTAAATGAACTGACATAATGCCCTATTAATTTAGATCCTCTCATCAATATTTGCTACCTAAAAGCTGGACAGATGGCAAATATAATATTCCTTCTATTTGACAGATGGATGACCTGGAAGGTTTAATTACTTTCTCCTAGTTACATAATAAGTAGCTCTGGAAATGAAATATTTTGGTCAATAACTTTGGGGTTTAGCCATCACAGGGAATGTGAGACCACAATGCTTAGCCTTTAGAGTTTCTACTATGAGACAAAATAACATATTCACATATATGTTCTATTATATATCTAAAACAGAAGCCCTATACCTTCAGGTATAATCAGACACTTTAGAACAAGAAAATATATTCTTAAAATTCTAGTTTTTCTCATGACTGCTGTTATAAATAAGCCTTTCCATTCTGACATATTTCAAATAAATGATTATTTATCATTTTTTTAAAGATTTTAATTTATTTATTTTGAAAGAGAGAGAGCATGTGAGCAGGACAAGGGACAGAGGCAGAGGGAGAGAGAAAATCTCAAGCAGACTCCACACTGACCATGGAGCCCAATGCAGGGCTCAATGTCACGGCCCTGAGATCATGACCTAAGCTGAAACCAAGAGTCGGACGCTGAATGTACTGAACACTCAGATGCCCCTATTTATTATTTTCTAAAGTGAGAGCTTTTGACGTCAAAGAAAAGCCAAGAGTAAATCAGGTCTCTTAGCAGAACATTTGGTTTTCCTACTCCAGAAATGGGTATTTAGGACAAAGAGCATCTGGATTGTATTCAGGAGACATAAATTTTCTTCTCAAGTCTTCCATTGGCTGACTGTGGCCTATATCAATTTTTCAAATCTTCCAGGATCTGTAATAGATTATGGAAGAAAGATATATCAGGTTGAAAGAACAGCATTAATCTTAAAATATATTCCTTGTTTGGAACATGGCAAAGAGCCTGCTGGTGCTGGAAGGACATGTTTATGGAATGCAATAGTAGGAAATGGGACTGGGGAGGCTTTGGATTTTACTCAGCAACAATTGAAGATTTTTGAGGAATGGTGCAATGTTATCTTCATTATGCTTTGCTTGGGAATATTGTCATTCAGTAATGGCAAACAGCATATGAAGAAACCATACAATATCAGGTCAACCAAATAGAGACTTATTTGGCTTACAAAATGAGAAAAATCAGGAGGTGAAGAGACCAAAATGGTGCAGGATCTCCAGACGGTCATCAAAAACTCAGATTCCTTCTAGCTTCCTGTTTCACCAGCCTTAGCTTGAGATTTTTGTCCTCATTCTCTCAGAATGACTGTTCCCCCTCTAGGCAGAAAGAAAAAGGAAACTAAAAAGATAAAATGTTTATTCTAACTAAACAGTAATATAATGGCTTTGATGGAAGTTCCATCTAATAGACTTAGGCTTATATTTCATTGGCCAGAAGTGGATCACAAGAAGTCTGGGGCTGTATATGTTTTGTGTTTGTGTGTGTATTTTCTAAGTATAATTTATTTACAATAAACTACATGTATATAAATTGTACAATTCATTATGAAATCATTACCATAATTAAGATACCAAGTATATCTAGGAGGTGAATATTTTAAAATGGAAAATTTGTCACCTGAGTAACTCAAGATTCTTTTATCAAGAGGAAAATGGAAAAATAGGTATCAAGAAGCAACCAGCAGTATCTGCTGGAATTTCTAGATTCAAAAGTTCTCCCAAGGGTAACCTTCAACTAGTCCTCCTATTTCAGCTTGGTGGACCCCAGGAGAGCTTATAGGGAGAACCCAAGGCAGGAGCTTGCCTTGGGATATTTTCTGACCTAAGTCTGCCTTGGCTGATAATATGACTTAGAGGTGAATGTGATTTTTAGAGTCAGACCAAGGTTAAAATCCCAGCTCCCTTTACTAACTCATCGTGTGGCTTTGAGTGATTTAGTTCAGTGAATATTTTTTGAGCACCAGCTATGTACCAGGTATTCTGCCATTCCTTGGGCATATGGCAGTAAAGGGCAAACACAGTCCATGCCTTCACAGAGCTTACTTTCTGGTGGCAACTGAGCCTTTTCTATAAACAGGAGTTGTGGTAAGGATAAATTTAGTTCCTATGACATGTAAATGCTAGTTAAATGGTAATTGTTCAGAAGCTGTCCTAGATTTGGATTCATTCTGCTGAAACTTGTACTTACATTTGGGAGCTTAGATCTCTCCACTAGAAGTTCTGCTTGATTTTTGATTAATCCCAGGAGTTCTGGGCTTTTTTTGGAGCTAATTAAGGCCAACTAAACTGTGACCCTAAACCTCATTGGGTTAAGAGCACATGACCTAGTTTCTTCCGTCTGGGGAAAGATAGTTCTCAACTATCGTCTTGGAATGTCAGAAATCCCCTGCCTCTGAAAATCCTTCTATTTTGAAGCTATTCAAGTACTAGAACTTATTTTTCCCACCCCTCCCTGCTCACCCCTCTGTGGGTAACTCTGGCTTCCTTTTCCAGCTGGGAATAATCCTAGTACTCCAAAGACATTAGAGCACCTGGGGAAGCTAGGATTTATCCTAGATTATGCGGACCTTGATTCTAGACACAAGATCCCTGATTTCTCCCAATGGAATGAAGAAATGCTAGGAAGATCAACAGTTCTCCTTCTCCTTGCAATTTGTTTTGCCTTTTGGTATCATCAAAAATAATGGAATATTATAATAATTACTTCTTATTGAGTAACTACTATGAGCTGGGCACTTTATATATATTATCTCATTTAATAACCTTGTAATTATTCATATTTTACAGAAAGGGAACTAAGTCTGCAGAGATGACAAGCACTCTGCCCAAGGTCATTTAACCCATGGTGGATGGAATTGGGGTTCACACCTAGCTCTGTCCGACTTTAAGCCTCATTTTTTTAGCTGCTATGTTACACTGTGGAATTACCTATTCTTGGGAAATACTTATCACAGCCATGGACACAGTTTGGTAGAAATCCCAAATACCTTAATGGTCAATTCTATTTCCCTTTTAAAACTCACAATTCAGCCATGTGTCTAAGGAAATGTGGCTGTCTTTGCCAAGCTCCTGGATTCTTCACCTTGAGCCTGGCAGTTTACTCCCTGGCCTGGCCCTGTGTGCTGTTGCCAGTTCTGAGAGCTTGCTGTGCACTCTGCCCTGTCAGAAACTATAGTTGGCCTCCCTACACACGCTTGCCTCTAAAGAAGAGTCCTTCCGTTTTTTCATCCCAGAGTTAGTTGTATCTGAAATGTGCTTGGGTGGGCACTTCCAGTGTGTGCTCTGAATTTTTAAGTGAGTTGGGGGGTAAGAAATGGAAGAAAGTCAAAACAAAACATTTCATGAATGTCCAAAAAGCATGTGAAAGACATTTCTACTGAACTTTCTGATATTCCACCTCTGGCCCCGTGATGGTTTCTCCCAAATACTGCATGTTTTAGACATAATTAAACTTAATTTTTTTGTTAATCTAAAATTCAGATTTATCTGATGGCCTGTATCTTATCTGGCTACCCTAAGTTGGACAATGTATTTATTACGATCATGACTGACAGGACCTGGGTTCTTATTCTTTGACTATTTTAAATTCCTCTCCTTGTGTGATGATGCAAATAAGTCCAAATACTGTATTTAAAGAACCAACTCAAATGTTGTCTTTCCTGTTCCCTATTCTTCCTATCAGAAGTAATATCTTCTTCCTCTGAATTTTATGGCCTATCTCTTTTTTTGTTTGTGTGTTTGAATTCTAGTTGTGTAAGCATTTCTCAAAGAGAGACTGAGACCCAGTGCTTCTGGTAAGTGAAGTTATCACCCTAGAAATTTGTCTGTCTTAGAAAGATTAAAATTTGTTGATAATCAACAAGAAACTAAAACTGCTTGAGGTCTGTCCACAGTGGGAGTTCATTTATCTGCATCATGTGCTGAGGTGGCCCTTAAGAGGTTCATTTTGCAGGGAGAGAGAAGTACAGCTCTGAGAGGAGAGTTTCTGGAATGGTGAATCACCTCAGAATCTTCCTATTGGGGTTAGTATTTTTGGTTTGTCTCTGCTAGAATTTTACATATAGGAACCTTTTTTCAAATGTGAGTTTGAGCTTTTTGTGGGGGAGAGATATGTTCTAATTTTGTGCAATATAAGATATATTAGCTTTTAAAATGGTGTCTGAAGTTTTACATTCTTTTCTAGCCTGTGAAAGCAATTACTAATAGTTTAAAAATCTCCAATTCCTTGGTAATTTTCTATAATTTGTGTATAAAAACTAAAGGGGCCTAGAGCCATATTCTAAAAATAAGGTTTGACGACATTTTAAATTCTTCTCATGATCATTGATGTACATGGGTTGTCTATATCTTCTTGATTCAATTTTAGAAATTTTAATTTTTCCGTAAACATTTTTATTCACACTTTAAGTTTATTTCTATAAAAGTATATATAATATTTCTTTTCTTTTCTTTTCTTTTCTTTTTTGAGAGAGAGAAAGAGTGAGAGTGGTGGCGGAACAGTAGGAGAGGGAGAGGAAGACAATCTCTGGCAGACTCTGTGCTGAGCATGGAGCCCAACACAGGGCTCTGTCTCATGACCCTGAGATCATGACCTGAGCCAAAATCAAGAGTCAGACGCTTAACCACATGAGGCATGCAGGCACCCCTGTAATATTTCTAACAATTGAAAAAAATCCCCTCTATATCTGTTGATTTGTCTCCTTACACATTCTTTTTTTTAAAAAAAGAAAATCATAGCTTTTAATGTGTGTTGTTTTTTTTTTTAATTAAAAAAGAACATATGTAGGGGCACCTGGGTGGCTCAGTCATTAAGTGTCTGCCTTTGGCTCGGGTCATGATCCCAGGGTCCTGAGATCGAGCCCCTCATCGGGCTCCCCGCTCAGCAGGAAGCCTGCTTCTCCCTCTCCCACTCTCCCTGCTTGTGTTCCCTCTCTCCCTATGTCTCTCTGTCAAATAAACAAATAAAATCTTAAAAAAAAAAAGAACATACGTAAATAGCTGAAAACAATTTGTGCTGGAATTCAAAACTTTAGTTTACTTCCTAATAGAGACAAGTAGCTTTATGTTAAATATAACAATATAATTTGCAAGGCAACACAAAAGTAACATTCATATTTATGTTACTTAATATAATGAGAACATGCAGATAAACTTACATTTTATCATTATATACCTGCAGAATACAACTTAAAGTCATCTTTTCTTATCTTGTCAGTAAAGTGCTAAAAATTATATTAATTTTTTTTGAAAAAAATTTTATTTAAATTCAATTAATTAATATATAATGTATTATTAGTTTCAGAGGTAAAGGTCAGTGATTCATCAGTCTTATATTATATTCAGTGTTCACTATATCACGTGTCCTCCTTAATGTCCATCACCCAGGTACGCCATCCTTACGCATTCTTAATTTTTCCTAAAGCTTGTTTTTATCCAAAGAACTTGCTCACAGACTTATTTTTAATTCTGTTCCTTTTTCATTTTCCAATTTATTAAAATATATTTTTACCTTTAATTATTTCTTTTTTGTTCTTTAGTTTTATTTCACCTTCTAATTTGTTGAAATTATATGTTTATTTCTTTCATTTTCACTATTTCTTGATAATGTAAAATTATGTGAGTATTACCAAAAGCAGTTTAAGCCATCTGTCATAATTTTAAAAATTTAAACACAATATTATTTTTTCAAATGATCTTCAGAAAAGTAAAAACAAGAGAATGAAAGCCATCTCTAATCCAACTAGCAGGTTTAACAAATTTTATTTTTTAATTTCTCTTTTAAAGATTTTATTTATTTGTTTGTCAGAGAGAGAGAGAGAAAAAACACAAGCTGGGGAGGGGCAGAGGGAGAGGGAGAAGCAGGATCACTGCTGAGCAAGGAGCCAGGATCCTGGGATCTTGACCTGAGCCAAAGGCAGATGATTAACCAACTGAGCCACCCAGGCATCCCAGGTTTAACAAATTTTAACCTTTTGAGGCATATCCTTTTAGATTGTTCTTTTTTCTCTGCTCTCTTTCTTTCTGAACATATGTATTTTTAAAAATGGTATCATGCTATATATGCAGTTTTATATTTCTTTGCTTTTCAGGTAATATTTTAACATCATAAAATTCAAATCTATATCATCATTTGTAATAGCTGCATAACTTCCCACAATTTGGCTATACCATAATTTGTTTAAGCTATCCGCTATTGATAAATATTAAAGTTGTTTCCTATTTTCAACATTTATATTTTTATAATAAAGGCTGAGAAATTAATAAAGCTAGGAACAGGGTGCCTGGGTGGCTCAGATGGTTAAGCGTCTGCCTTCGGCTCAGGTCATGATCCTGGAGTCCCGGGATCGAGTCCCGCATCGGGCTCCCTGCTCGGCGGGGAGTCTGCTTCTCCTCCCTCTGACCCTCCTCTCTCTCTTGCTGTCTCTCGTTCTCTCTCTCTCAAATAAATAAATAAAATCTTTAAAAATAAAAAAATAAAAATAAATAAAGCTAGGAACCTATAAAAAGTTTGCATTGGGAATGACTGTACATACCTTTCTTTTTTTTTCCGGATTCATTATTTGTAATTCAAATCCTCTTATTACACTTGACATTTAATGTGAAGCAGGAAATCCACTGTCTTTCAATGAGTGTTTCAATGAGTTACAAATGAGTGTTTATAACATAGTAGATACTCATTAAAAAGTTAAAGAGTTAAAAACTCTCCCCTCTCCTACAAAAGGTAAGTCGCCATTGATTTTAATAATTTTTTAAATTTTATTTTATTATGTTATGTTAATCACCATACATTACATCATTAATTTTTGATGTAGTGATCCATGATTCATTATTTGTGTATAACACCCAGTGCTCCATTCAGTACGTGCCCTCCTTAATACCCATCACTGGACTAACCCATCCCCTACCCCCCTCCCCTCTAGAACCTTCAGTTTGTTTCTCAGAGTCCATAGTTTCTCATGGTGTACATACCTTTTCGAGCAGCCACATTATTTCTTTAGTGTAGGTTTCCGGATATAGAATTATTTGAGAGGGGTCACTGGATATGAGTTTACAATGTTTTAATAAATTTTGCCAAACTCCCTTCCAGATTGGTTGTGTCATTTACTCTTCCACTAACAAAAATGAATGAGAATGTTTGCTTTGGGACCAATAGCTATAATCATTGCCAATCCAATAGAATAATTTATTTTTTAAACAACCTATTATTGCTTTAATTTCTATTTTTTTAATTACTGGTGAGGTTGAATTTCTGATAAACTTATTGACCAATTAGCTATGTAAATATGATTTATAATGTGAACATATGTAATGTGTTTAAGCCATGTAAATAGACCTGGCACAGAACAGGTGCTGTATAAGTTGCTATCTTATTATTACTTTTAACTTTGTTTTATAAATTGCCTGTCATTATCTTTTACTTATTTTCTATTGATATTTATTTTTAAGTTGTCTTTTAATAGGAATTTTGAGTTCCTTTGGACCCTGGAGTTAATGAGGAGAGTGGCATTTGAGTTTTTCCCCCCTGTATGGAAATCTATTTATTAAATAAATAATATTAATTAGAAATTTATTAAATTTCTATCTTAACTTTTCTAGCTTTGCTTTTCGCTGCCTGGATACATGTTCATTCATTCTATCCCTTGAAATGTTAAGATTTCAAGAGGTGTTAGCCTTCTTTCATTAATCTGCCATATTAGAGAATCTTTTTTGTTTTAACATGTTTCAGTTTCTTATATTATTGCTTCTGTCTCATTTTTTCCTGATATTGTCTGAAATACTAGTAAGATTGGATTTTGTTTTTTATCATTCATTTATAACATTATTTCTCTCATCTTTTAGATCTGCCCTTTTTTTCCTGCATTCTGCAAGAACATTTTAATTTTATTCTTCACATCACTGATTTTATTTTCTGCAGTGTTGATTCAATCCTTATTGCTTTCTCTATATTAGAGTTATGATACTGCATCTTTTGGGCTCCTTCACTCCTCATTTTCTTTTTGCTGCCTTTTACCCAAGTAAGCCTCTCTGTAATTTGTAATCTAACCTCATTTTGCCTTTTACAGTTCATGTTTTCTTAATTTTATTGGGGACACGAAGCACATGCTTTCTAGTATTTTCTTCTATTTCCTATATAGTAGGTTACTTTTAAATTTTGCTTTTTTTCATCTTGAATGTTGTCTTCCATTTATTATGCCATAGAATACTTTTATAATCCCATTTCAGTAATTTTTCTCCCTGCTTCTCATTTTTGTGTGAGCAATGGACTACCATGTTTGGTGTTTGCTCACGAACTGGTAGGTTAGACCCCAGCTTTCTGCTCTTAAGCTTGACTACAGCTTGATATCAGTTATGTTATTGGTTCGCAGATCCAACTCCCACAGCCCATGAGGAGGAAGAAATGAGGTGGACACTGGGTAGTCCAGCAGAGGGATGCTGACTGTGTCCTTTTCCCTCCATATTTAGTGAAGGTGCTGTACAGGTGTCAGATTTCTGGGCCCAGCTTTCCTTTCCTTTCGTTTCTTAGCCAACTTGCCTTCTATTTTATATAAGCTGCACCTGTTCCCTCCCAGCTGCAGTCTTACTGCTTTGATATGGCCTCTGTCAGAATTTAAGACATGAAGAAACACTCAGATGCCAATGTTCCACCTCAGCAAATTGAAGCCTAAGGGGTTTACTCCCTGCTGTCTTAGATGCTCCCAGCCATCAGATCTTGTCCCTCCAACTAAATGACTATGCCCCAGAGAATTTGAGTTATTTCTTGGTGACTGGTCATATTTGCTTTTGATCTGAACTACTTTATCTATAGCTGAAACCCCTCTAAGTTTCTCCTTTGTGAGTGATTATCTTCCTGGTTTCTAATTTGAAGGGGACTTTCTCTTGTCTTTTATCACCCTTTGAACATTTGACTGGAAATCTGAGAATGGGGGTGTGAAGCACCCGTGTTCTGATTTACATATCCAGTTCTTTAACTATCGCCTGTTTACTAGAACATAACAGACATTCAAAAAAATGGCTAATGACTGAACAAAGAATGAATACCATCTTGAGCTTAAGAGGTACTAACTGTCTTTATGTTACTTTTTTTTAAAAGGTTTTATTTATATGAGAGAGAGACAACGAGCTGGGGGAGAGGCAGAGGGAGAGGGAGAAGCAGACTCCCTGCTGAGTAGGGAGCGTGACATGGGGCTATTTCCTAGGACCCTGGGAAAATGACCTGAGCCGAAGGCAGACACTTAACCGACTGAGCCACCCAGGCGCCCCTTTATGTGACTTTTGTGTTATTTTTCTATATGTTGAAAACTATGTTTCTTCACATTTCTAGATATTTCATATGGCAATAATGACAATCAGGTTCTGATTGGAAAATTCAGACTGCTCTTGAAGCAAGTTCAAATATTTATTCCTTCATTTGTAAAATAAATTTTGCCTGCATTCCTTCAATATGCTGTCTCTGTGTTAGGCACATCAGATAGAAGGATGAATAAAATATGGTTCCTACCCTCCTACAGGAACCTCACATTATAATATGATAATCTACTGGCAGCAACTGCTTTTTTTCTTTTCCAGGTCAAACATCAGAATTGTTTTTTGAAAATGGAAGTACTCAGGATAATGAAATGTCTTTTTCTCTCTGGCACTGGAAGTCTTGTTTATTTGAGTAAATCAATGAAGGAATTATTTTACCAGGGGCTTAACAAGAGATTGGGAGAATGTTTATCTCACTAATCCTAGGGTAATGGAGGAAGAATTTCCTCTCTTTTATGGTTCCTAGACTTAGTGGAGTCAGGAAAAATTAAACTTGACTGAATGTACATTTTATTTTAAGTATTTTTTTTTTGTTAAGTACATAAGATTTTTCATTTTATTAATAACTGGAATCAGTGTACAATCATATATTTATTTTAAGTATTGCTATATTCCTATCCACATATATAATAGAAGACAAACTATAACTTCAGTTTCTTGGGGAGAGGCATTTTATTTTTGAACTTTCTAAATGCTAGTTGGCACATATCACAAATAGAAAATATTTTGCCAACTAGAAACAGAGACATACAACCTTCAGAGCCAGGCATATGTCTTTACCAAATGTAGAAATCTGCGGATTTTGTCTGCTCAGCCTCAAAGATTAAACCTTTTTTTTTTATAATTATTAAATTACTCTAACTTTTTCCTATTCCATCTTCTCTTGGCGGGGCTATCAAATGAGGTGCCCCCTTACCGAATGCATGGGAACATGATTCAGTCTATGCTGCCCATATTGCCATAAGACATAGTCCCTTAGTTTCTCTACCTTGATCCCTAGAATGACATAGTTCTGTCCTCCAATGCCTGATTATAAAGCATATCCTTCACGTCTATGAACTGTCCTGTATTTTTCTAACAAATTTATTTTGACTCAACTTTCTATTCTTTGCAATCCAAAAATCCTGATGGATAGAGAGACAAGATTTCAGTAAAGTTCCAAACATTGGAATTAAGTAATATTGTAAAATTTTTAAAATTATTTGTATTTTACTTTGGAGTATATTTTTTTACTCCTTCTGAATATGGTGCTCTGTTGTTTTGAGAAATTATGTCAAGCAAAATAATAAAACCATAGAAGGATTATTTGATACAGAACAAGTTGGAACATGTAAAATGATGGAAATAAGTAACTCTGCTCATGGTAGTATTCTTAAAGAAAATTCATTATTATCACCATCAAAATCATATGTCAGACACCATACTTAGAGAGTTACAGATGTTATTTCTAGTCTTTATAGCAAGTTTGCAAATAGTGTTAACCCCATTTTATAGATGGGAAAGCTGAATGTTTGAGGCTTGTTAGCAGCTAATGACAATTTTAGCTCAGTTCTGCTCACTACAAAGCCTGCACTCTCTGTACAATGACAGACTTTGGTTTCTTAAAGTGTGAAATTCTTTTTTTCTGTGCTTGGGAGGTTAACTTGTAATTTTTACATGATGTTTATCCTTCTTTCATCAAATATTTATTGAGTGACTATGTGGGTAAGATCCCCATGTATGTATGTAAATATAGCCTTGGGGCATATGTTTTAAGAAGTAAGGATGACAAAATAGCATGTGGAAGGTCTTCTTTCTTTTGTAGATTATTTCAAATATATCTAAAATATGTCTACCAGTCAAGGGGAAGGATAATAAGTATTTCTCATTTTTGTTCAGAAAATCCACTCACAATTTATTTTAAATGACTCCAGAAAACTCTTATTTTTTCTTATTCCCCTAATCCCAATCTATCCTACTCATCTAACATACATTCATACTGTGGTATGTTTGGGAAACTTTCTAAGTTCCAGAGAATTTTAGTTAATTTAATTTAATTTTAGGGTATTACTATGCAGTAAGAATATAAAGAGTATCACTGAAATCTTCTAGAAAATGGATAAAGTCCCAAATATACCAGTGCTGCTATTAATGTTTCAGGCATACCTGTATAATGCCAGAGATGAATAGCCAGAATCACTGCCTCAAAGGGGCTAGAATCTAATGATCGTTGTAGAAACTTTTGTAGCATCTATGATCAAATCTGACAACCACATTATCCTTATCTTTTCTAGCACTCATAATAAGAATTGTGCAGAAAACTGTACAGTTAAATATTTTCCCTCCCCTCATTCTCACACAACTATCCCTGTTGAGTAACAGAAGGGAAGAGGTTAAGCATGTTGCCTCATTACAGTAGAACTTACTTAGTTTGTGCAGAAGACATTTTCTGTGTGCTCAGAGATATCAATGTTTGCTTTCCGTGTAATGGAAAAAAAAACATAAAGGTAATGAGTAGACTCTCTGGAAGCTAAAATGCCAAGAAGTATAACCAGGCTTTGGTTCTACCCATGCTGAAGGGTTTGGTATATTCAAATTCATTACTAATGATTCAGTTTATTTTAAAGACTTGGTCTATGTGAGATTATATTTGAAAAATTGGTGCAGTTAGGGGGACTGTGTATTTCTGATGGAAAATTAAACTGATGAAAAGAACAAAGCCAGATAGAGAGTATGAATACCAAAATAAATGATTCAGGACAAAACAAGCAGAGCAGTACCTAAGTGTGAGCTCATGCTATTATTAAGCAGAGTAGCAGAAGGTTCGAAAGTGGTTAGAGTTGGAACATTCTGACCATCAATGTCAGCTTCCTGAAGAAACTTAACAACAACAACAAACTTTATTTTTCTCATAACTGGTTTAGATATAGTAAAGTATCCACTCTCCTTTTTATTTCCTTTCAAACACTTTCTGGTGGTGCTGGTGGGTGGAGATCAGTTGCCTTAAAATAGAAAAACAGGTTATGTCTAGTTTTATGTTCCTTGTTCTGTCTTAATCTCTTTGAACTCCTCAGGGTGCTAGCTAGGAGTCTCACTAGGCTCCTGTGGGAGAATGAGCTCTCTGTGTCCACTGTGGGAATCAGGCTGAATGTGAGCATATCCCAGAAGCAGCACCAACTGCTCTTTGGATTAGAGATCCTTCAGGGAGGAGGTGGCTGAACTAGAAGCCCAAGCACTCAAAGCACCTCCCCAAACCATAGCATCCCAGGTCAGTGGTTTTAAATCTGGCTGAGTTTTAAAAATTGCAGACTCCAAGGTCCCAGCCAAATTTCCCAAATGAGCACATCCAAGAGTGGATTCTGGAAATCTGCCTTCTTAACAAATAATCTGAAGATCAGCTAGGATTCCAAGCTACAATTCCACGTCCTTTGTGAAGAAGAAATGACCCTCCCTCCCCACTCCACCAGCATGATTGCTTTCATGCATGGTGAAAGAATGGATACCAGTGTGTTTTAAAAGAGTGAGACCCATATTTGGGGCAGGGATCTCAGTACATCTACCTTTTTAAAGACTCCATTCTCCCCTACCAAACTGCCAGCTTTACTGGGCAGTAATCTGAATTTGACATTTTCATCCACTTTCCTATTTTCTGGCTTGGCTTTGCCTTGGCCAAATATTAGGCAGCTGGAAAAGTGACCAGGTACCTTAAAGATATATATTGACATATAGTCATATCAGTAATTAGTGGAGGTTCCAGAAAATGGAACTTTACTCATCAAAGTGCCAACACCCCTTTTTAAAGTGTTAAAACCCTTCTGCTTTCAGAAACAAAGTATTCCACCATTTCTATTTTTCTTGATGATTCAGAATTGTCATTAAAATAGGATTTCTTTTACTGTGCAGTGCACTATTTTAAGGAAGCTGTTGAAGTAGGTAGGTCAGTCTCTCCTGAAATTTTTATTTTGTGTTGTCATTACAGTTTCAGTTGGCCTCTGTGGTACCCTGGACTCTGGCTTTCTGAGAATCAGCTGCCTCTGCGCTGCTCTCAGTATGTTTGCCTGGGCAATATACGTCCCTTCGTTTTTGTTTCTAATCTCTGCAGGCTGCAGTACCAAATAGCCGAAACTCTTAGAACTCAGTCTTAATTAGAATGAGCTGGATTCTGGGCAGAGTTTTGGCGGTCTCTCCTGGGAGTAACCGTCTAAGCTTTGGGAGATGAATGTCATGACATATGTTCTGGCTGCCCAGAAGGTTTTGTTTACACGTTTACTTGGTTTACTGGTGTATGGCTGTGTTTCAGAGGACTCTGAGTTGTTGGAGTGGTTGGTTCTGACTAACTGAAGAGTTATTGTCTATAGCGGAAAACTTGGAGTGAGCGTTTGTTCACATATGCCAGCATATTCATTTTTAACCTGATCGTGGTTGAGAGAAAAGTTGAAAATGCCTGGTTGGAATGTGGAGCACAGTAAGAATATTGATTTTTTTCCCTTCCCTCTTAGGATATCAGCGATGCTGGATCCTGGGCTGCCCCAGGAAGGGGATTTAACTTCTCTCCTTCCTGTTCTTTTATTTTGCCCCCAGAAAATCACTTGGCAGCTGTCATAGCGACACAAACCCTTGGCTTGTTGGTAGCTTAGGAAAATGCAACCCTTTTCTGTTTGCTGATAATAAGAGCAAAGAAAAGCACCTGCTGGTTTATCTTATGGGAGCAAAGAAGGGCTAATGCCCAATCTCCAAAGAAAGCCGCCAATTCCCTGGCTATTCTCCTGGGCAGGTAGTTTGGTGTCACAGAACAACTGTGTGTAGAGACACACTGCTTGGGTCCAAGAGGAACAGTGTTCTTGGCTTACAGACTCAGCCCAGAGTAGCCCCTTGGTGGCGACAGGCAGGGCTGCTCATTCTGGGGGACAAATTCAGCAAAGCAAGTGATCTATCTTTATATCTTTGAGGTCAGTGAGAAGGGCTTCCTCCTGGTTTTCTGCCCTTTGCCGTTAACAACATAAACTTACCTGCCCAAAATGATAGACATGACCATGTGTTCTTAGGTTCTCCTTTATTTTATTTACCTCTTGACAAATCTTACCCCTCTCTCAATATCTACTTCTCTTCCCCCCCCCCTTTGCTCCTTATCCTTTTGGACTTAGTCTAAATGAAATATATTTCTTTTAACTACTTGATCACATTGGCTGAGTGTACAGAGAGGGAAAACTGCTTTAACAGCTCACTGAGCTTTCAGTGTCTGTAGTCAGCATGGTTCAGGCTGAGCTAAATGGGATGGTATCCATGGTGAGAGGTGCAGAATGCACCAGGCCTTTGTGCCTAAAGGGAGATGAAACATGTGTCATATATGTGGCCATGTTGGCAGTCAGCGATTTCAAAGTTCCAGTCCGGAGTTTATCATTACTGATCAAGACAAGAATCATAATAAGATAGAATAAGAATTTTTCAGAAAAAGTGGCAGAATGGGATAAAGCTCCAAAAAGACTTAAAAATAAAACTAGATAGAAATGGGTTAGAATAAAAAGATGCTTAATAATTAATGTTTGTTTAGTTGTAATGTCAGTGACTTTTTTGTTTTAAATCATTAAGCAGTTATTCCACCTTTAAAGGACAAATTGTAAATCCTAACAATTATTTACAGTGAAATAATTATAATGTGCCAACTGGTACATGTTTATATTCTTGTATCAGCAGTATAAAAGTTGGAAACCTTTGCAAAGGCGATGTTTGCTTTTCATGTATGGAATGGATATGTGGCTTTTTGATTTTGTTATTTGGTTTATTGTGAAAAACTATTGCCTGCTTATACTTTGAGATTTTCTAATGTGTGGACCTCCATTCACTTATTGTTGGAAGAAGATTCACATTCCTGTTGGGTCTTCTCTGCCTTGTAAAGGCAATTTCAGCTGTTTGTAGAGAAAGGCTGGCCTCATAACTCCTCACCATTTTATCCAGGGACTAAATATTGACTTTTGTCACATAGCTGCCATATGCCATTTTAATGTGTATTAGTCCAGATTTGTTTTTCACTGGGGTGATATTTACAGATAAGGATAAAATGACATTGAATGTAAAAGAAAAAAAGTATTGCTAAAGAAATATTCAAAATACATAGGGCATTTGCCCTTATAATTCATAGTTTGATTTTATAGTACCTGTAATTCATTTCAGTTTTATTATGATCCTTAGGTGGATTTGCCTTTTGAAGCTAGATATAGACGAGGCATAGAGAGTATCATATGTCATCAAGGGATTCTGAAGTCTAATTGCTGAGTTACATTCTGGCATCACCCTTAGCTATATGATCTTGAAGAATTTTTTAAACTTTCTGTGCCTTATTTTTCTCCTTTTTAGAGGGGAAATAATAATAGTACATTTCTCATAGGGTTATTATGAAATTATAGGTAATCAATTTAAGGCATATAGCTCAGTGCCCAACATGTGGTAAGAATGCAACAACTGTCTGTAACTATTGCTTAGACTGTCCTAACTGCAAATGAATCTCTGTACAAATTCTGACAAATGATACACCTCCAAAATTAACTGATAAGTCAGTAATCTTTGGAAGATGCCTAAATGAAGCATAAAAGTTAGGCTGATTAAATACAATAAACAAAGCAAAGCAATAAAATCCATTTCACAGGCATTCAATAATTATTTGTTGTATTAAAGAAAACTGGGTATTAGGCATTAGGAACCCATAGATTCATAGATTTTCTGGGTTGGGTGTGGAAACTTAAGTAAATAACACCCTTTCTACTTGCCTCATTCAGTGTTTTCATCTCCTCTACCATATTCCCTTGGAGTAGACATTCATCCAAATACTTGAGCTTCTTCAGTGATGGCAACCTATCCATGAAGAACCAGTTTTGATTATTGGAAAGATCATTTAGGTTGGGCTGACAGTCTGCTTCTTTTGCTTCCATCCGTCCTTCCTAGTTTGGCTTTATGACTTTTCATATGCCAGTGCCTCACATATTTGAATATATTTTCTACATTCTCCATTCCCTTCATTTTGCAGACATAAATCCCTGGACCTTCAACCTTTCTCAAATGACATGATTTTTGAGTTATCCATTGTTATTAATTATGAACTTTGGAACTGAGCTTATTTCATTAAAAAACTGTATTTAGCCACAAGTAATAGGGACTACCAAACTAGAGGCTTAAAACAGAAAGGGCTATATTTTCTTCTCACATAAATGAAATCCTGCACTAGACAGCTCAGAGCCAACATGGTGACAGCAAATTCTTCAGGGTCCCAGGACCTTCTGGATTTCTTCTCTGCCATCCCCAAGGTGTGATTCTCATCCTCAGGTTTTGGAGGTGACCATTTAGCTACAGCTGTTGTGTTCCTATTCCAGAGGCAGGAAAAATTAGAATGGCCTAATGCAAACACGGTGCATACCTCCTGAATCTGCCTCTCTTGGATACATGAACAGCAACTTCTACTTCTTCTTGGCCTGAACTGTGTCGCATGCTCAACTCTAATGTGAGGGAGGCAAGGAAATGTAGTTTTCAAGCAAGCATTCTCATCAATTTCAATGCTACCATGAATAAAAGGAGGATTCTTTCAGTAACAAAAAAGGGTAGACTACATGTAAGGTAGACAACTGGCAGTCTGCAACAGGACATCCTTGGAAAAATCTCCTTCTGAAGTGTGGTCTCCCCACTTCAACAACAGTCTAGATATGAGATGAGAGTAGAATGGGGTAGAATGGGACTACATCTGGGTGAAATTCTGACTTCTAGAAAATGGTACCAATTAAAAATATCAGAGAAAAGGTAGAAAGCAGTCCTAACTTGGGCAGAATTGTGTTTATCCAACTCATTTGAGCTCAGAGCCGGTAATCTTAATGTTTACCAAGGCTTCCTACCCATTGAGAACTGAAAGCCTGCTCTTTCCTGGACTGTTTTCTGCTCTACACTATAACCAACATGCTCATGTAGTAGATCCAAAAACCAACCTCTAAGGCTTTGCTTTACTAAAATGCCTATGTGTAAGTGGCATAGTAGTAAAGTCATTTTAGGAAGGTATATGTCAGTGAATGAAGTTCTTTATGATATGTCTATTAGTGCCAAGATAGTCTAAAAAATTCTTCTAAAGTACAGAGTCTTGCTGGGATGTATAGCACCTAGAAAATTTATTTAAACAACCTTGCTGTTAACTTCTCTTTCTGTCCAAAGGATTCCGGATTTTACTGGACGGGGGAAAGAAAAGCATAGTTGTACTCATTGAGAAAAACTATAAGTAAAACCAAAGAAAACGCATGCTTACTCTATAAGGAGTCCTGGAAAATGCAGCTGGTCCCTGAAAGCGAAAGGAGTTGAAAAAAGAAGATTAATTGGTATATCACAGACTTCAGCCAATACATCCTTTCAGGCTACAGAGAAGCCCATACTTAGCTAGTTCAACTATGGTTCATAGCCAGATGACGGTGGTAGTAACAAGGGCTTTCTTCTTGCCTATGTTTCATGAGTACAGGTAATGTGATTAGTAACTGACTTTATCCCCCAAAACTTGGAGAAAAGGCTCCATTGGTTGAATCTGGGCTCTTTAGACAGAAAATGGCCTCAGCACCAAGAATGCTGACAATTAACATCAAGGCCAACTTCTTCATTTTCAGGTTAGAGTTGAAATCCTACAACCTGTTACCTACCTAGTTTCCAAGCACCCACCTTTCTGAAATAGGAATGGAATGTAAAAGGCGAAAGATTTAAAAGTACAATCCAGGAATAGGTAGATGAATGCAAGTTGTGTCTGGTCCTCCCATATTCTCACTTGACTCTAATAGAATTTTACCTGACAGTTACTGAAGGCTTTTTTTTAAGCAGTTTTTTACATTGGCCCCAAAGAAGAAGTGGCAAAAATATAATAAAAAATATATTTACTAATTTCATAAAAGTAATGGTAACTTTCAGGATGTAGGAAAAAAGCCCAAGAATGCCTTTTGTTTTTGCCTTATAATCATTAGGCTGTGTTCTCTGTGAGTTCCAGTTACTATCATCCATTCATACATTTATTCATATACTTAATAAATATTACTCCTTTACTTAGTACCTACTATATGCTTGGAATTGTGCTAAGTTCTGAGAATATGAAAATCTGTAAGAAACTGTTTCTGTCCTTATAAAACTTATGATTAAGTGACTACTGAGAACTTAGCCTTTGTATCATAGAGTTCTTCCCGTGAACAAGTATTATAACAAATTTTTCTTTTTTTAATTGAAGTATAATTAATATACAATGTTATATTTGTTTTAAGTGTACAGCATATTAGTTCACCAGTTCTATGCATTACTTAGTGCTCACCACTACATATAGTTACTCTCTGTGGCCAAACAACATTATTACAATATTACTGACTGTATTCTCTATGCCATACTTTACATCTCTATTATTCATTTATTTCATAACTGGAAATTCGTACCTCTTAATCCTCTTTATCTATTTCATCTGTTTCCCTACCCATCTCCCTTCTGAAAACCATCAGTTTATTCTCTGTATTTAAGGGTCTGCTTTTTTGTTTTTTCCTTCTTGTTTGTTTACTTACTTTGTTTTTTAGATTCCACATGTATGTGAAATTTTATTATAGAAACTTAGGTGAAGTTTGATGTCTGTTTTTAGTATCTTTCAGTATTAATAATGTTCTGATCTAGATTACTGAAGTATAGGCATTTCATCCAGGTTGATTCATGCATTGCAGATCTGAACTATTGATTAAATGGGTTAATAGAAATGGCAATTGAGTTCGTTTGTTGTTGAACCTATTTCTGTTAGTATCAGAAATGACTGGAGTCTGACAGTTAAGGTTTGACTCCTTTCATATGTAAGCTATTATGGACCTCATAAAGACATAGGAAATGTGTATTTCAAGCAGCAAATCACATTTAAAGGATTACTTAAGAAAATGAAATCATGTCTCCTGTATTCTAAAGAAGTCAGATAACATTTTCCAGATATAGAGACTTTTGTTTTCCTTTAACCTTCTTTCCACACAACTTTTACTTCTCATTTCAAAGTAGATTTTGTGGTGATTGCTCTCTCTTTTAATATGGCCGACTGCAAGAAAGTCTTCTATCTAGTGCTAAAAACACAGAAAATATGGACATGGTCAGTAAATGTTATTTCTCTTTATAGGAGGCAGAGTGTCTACACTAGTGACTCTCAAGCATGGGGCCACCTGGAAAGCTGGTAAAATATACTGCTGCCTGGTCCCTAGGTTACCCAGAACCATGGAATCTCTGGGGGTGGGGCCCAGACATTGGATTGTTTTAAAATATTCCTAGGTGATTTTAATGTGCAAGAATAGCTAGAAACTTCCACTTCTGTTGGAAAGTAAAATAATCAAATTATGCTAATTGGCACTAAAGAGTGAATGGCTTATAGCGTCATTTGAATTTCCAAAATCAGTATCTAACAGAGAGTCTGGTCAGTGTGACAAAGTATAATGAAGACATTCAGGTAAGGACAGAAAATATTTCAAGCAGGAGAAGCCTATGTATTCCTTAAATTTCACCACTTAGATGACTATCCTACCTCACTTGAACAACTGCTTTGCTTATGTGGCCCTGGCATTTAATTCAGCTTCCTAAAGTCAAATGTGTTAAACACTTACCTGATGCCTATAGTTGAGTAGATTTTTCCTGAAACTGAAATTGGTAGGAATGTAAATATGTTTGATTGCCCAGAGTCTTAATTGTCCGTCTATCTTTGTCCCTTTATCATTAGAGCTATGCCTATTCAGGGAAAATAAAATGGACACCCTAAAACAATTAGTGGGACATTAGAACATTTGAAGCCTCATTGGCTTTTTCAGGTATTTTTGGCTAATATAGAAGGGGCTGAGTATCAAATTGTCTAAATATTTCTTGGATTTTCTAGTTACTTAGAATGTATTCTCCTATTTGTTACATTTCTCTGTCCTAACTTCAACATTTATACATTTGTGATTGGAATGCCTGTACACTCTTTTATGGGTAGGTGGCAATGCCTATTCCATTTCTCAGATTCTTCAGTATAAGATGTGTGGGCAGTGGAGTCAAAGAGCAGAATTCACATTCTTTGTTAGCTTCCTGCCTAGCTGTGTGATCTTAAGCAAATCATTAACCTCTCCCAGCCTCAATTTTCTTATCTGTGAAACAGAAATGGTAATAGTTCCTATGTCTTAAGCTTGTTGTGGAGTTTGAAAAAGACAATGTAAGTAAAGCCCATGCTGCTGTGCACTAAATATCATTACCCTTATTGCTTCTACTGCTATTCAGTTCTTTGGAGAAAAAACAAGGTTGGAGGAAAATGAATAATTGCCTTACAGATTAAGGATTTTTCGATGGAAAAAGTTGCATTTGCCCCTCTTGCAAGTATTTGAAATGTAATAATTTGACTATCTGAAATCTCAAATCAAGAGCTATGACAGCATATTTTATCTCAAAGAAATGCTAGAAAATTTCATCTATTTTGTTATATGGATTATCAAAGTCATTTTACCTGCCTCCAACACTTTATAGGAGAAGCTAGGAAATATGCCTTAACTAATATTATTTAGGTGACTTTATGTTATCACTCATTTAAGAGACAAAATACAAACAGAAACAATAAAGGGCTTAATCTAAAGATGAAAACAATTTACATGGAGTAGGAATAGAAAAGAAATTCCTTACCTTTTCTTTCTTCCCTCTAAATAGTTTTTACTTCCCTCTCCTCACTGATACTAATAAGTTATAACAACTTGTGTCATCTTTACTATATTCTCCTCTTATTTAAACCCTCCTTCCATGTTTACACTTCAAATAACAGTTTCTGAATTCAAGAATCATTGCTTCCATAGCTGTTAAGGGTGAAAGCTGCCCACGTACCCATGTATATGTACATACATAATTTTATAAAATTTGCTTTGAATTTTACTACTGAGACAGTGATTACAACCTCATCCAGAGTTATTCTGTTAGTTAAAAAAGTAGACATTGATTAATGTATGAGAGAAGAGTGTCTAATTTCGGGAACATCTTATTTTGGGAGCTGGTGAGAATTGAGGGTTCTTGTTTTTTTGGGTTTTTTTGGGTTTTCTTACTTCTGTCTTTATGAATTCTCCATTAAAATACCAATTATTTTTTTATCTCTAACAGACCAGGAAATTTATATTCCTGCAACTATTGGAGTTCATGCTCACCTTTTTCCTCCTGTATTAGGCATGTTTGCTCATTGCTAAGCCTTTTCAGTTTTTCATGATCCTAACTAGAATTTTTAGATGAATTAAAATGCATTTTCTTATAGCTTATGTGGCAGGCATCAAATGATTAAAAAACAAAATTCATTTTCCTAACCATGGGCTTAATGCATCAGAATCTGGGGCAGAGTAAGGGTTGGAGAGGGGAAGGATGGAGCTGAAGAAAAGTGAAAGGTGAAAAGCAGACATGTATCAGGAAAAACTCCAGCCAGGGCTGATGGGCTGAGCTTTATCAGTGCTCCTTCATGATATGTGTTAAAATGAATGCAGGAAACAGCTTTTGCTTCGAAGTTTGGAATGTTGTGGTAACTGATATTTAAATGAAGGAATGTTACAATTGGAAGGGCTGACCTAACACTCTTTCCAAAACCATCGATTTTATTTATTAAATTTATTGAAGAGAAGAAAAGTGACAAGAAAAATCATAGATCATTTCTTTATTGGACAAGGTACTCAGAGTTCTTTTCCATGGTAGAGCAGCAATTAAGATGGGTTTTATTATGCTCAGCATGTGTGTTTGCCTGGTTTAAATTGTTTACATATTTACTGGCAAGGCGCTAATGAAAATAAATCAGCCTGAAGGACTTTTATCTCCCTGTCTGTGGAACACTGTGAAAGTTGCATTTTTAATAGATGATGACCACAGTTGTTTTTAGGATTCCTGAATGAAGTCATGAAGTCTTAAGAATTTTGGAACCCAAAGTTTTGACTCATGTTATAATCTGAGTAACTGCTTTCCTTTATAGAAAAGTGCTTGGTCTCATTTTGACCGAGGCTGTGGATTCATTCTTACAAGTTGGAGGCTCATTTTCTGGGGATAATATTTTAAAGCCCCATAATTAAGGCAATACTTTAGTTAGGCTTCCTTAAATTGTGAGGAAAGATGTATCCGGGTCACTTTAGGGCACCATTTTTCAAATCAGGTATCCTATTCTACACTTTGGCAGTTAAGTGCGCTGCAAAATAGAGACATCAGGGCCCTCTGTTAAATAGGATTAAACTTCCTTTTTTGTAGCAAGATTTCTAAGAGACTTAAATGTGCAAGTGGATATTGTGACTAATCAAGAAAGGACATGGCATTGAGCATTTCCCAAACTATTATCAAGCAGTATCTATTTACATCTCTCTGAATTCTGTTTCTCAGAACACAGTTAGGGAAAAGCTGCCTGGAGTGATAGGGTTCCTCATAAACTGGCAGTCAGCCCCCCTGGACCCTGGTCTTCCAGAAGCCCATCACCATGCCTTCCCTATTCAAGAGCAAGCCTTTGTGACCCACTTTTCTGTGCTATGTGTGTCTGTACTTACTGAGAGAGAGGATCCAATGGAGTCTATTGGCCACTCTCCAATATGGAGCACTTCTATTGATAGGTCTTAAACCAAGGTACCCCAGAGCAGTTTGGCCTTTATACACAATCCTTTGGCCTTAGCACACATTCCTGGACCAATTAGCTGTGGCCAAGGTAGTAATATGAAATGGCCAAAACCACAGAGTTCTGTTTTGTTTTTCCTTACACGGAGGCTATGATAGGTAGTTAAGTTTTAAGGACTATTCTGCTTAGGTGGCATCCATCTTCATGTAAGATACTCATTCATTCATTCATTGATTCAGCAAGCAGTATTAGAAATCTGTTATGTACTGAACACCATGTTAGGCTATGGGGATACAAACAGGAGTAAGAGATCTTTTTGGTTCTCAAGCAACTTGGTTGTCCTTGCTTATCTCATGAGATATCGTTCGGATGTAAAATGAGCTGCTTTGTTTCGAAAGCCAGTATGAGTGATTGAAATATATCCATGACCCCCTTGCTGTTTTCCTGTTCCTGTTTGATATCTTTTGATAGGAAAGATACATGGCAAGATGACTGAATTTAGTGTTGACGTTGGCCCTAGCTGCTTAAATGGTTATTTAGGATTGCTTACCATTTATAGCCAGACAGAGATAGTGGATGGTGGAAGACACTCTTCCCAGTTCTTCTCCTAAGAATCCCCCCTACTCATCCTTCTTTTGTCCACACTCTTCAAAGCAATAGTCTCATGCTGTTGGGTAACTGCTGACTCCAGAACTAAATGATTACACTGCTTTTCCTTTGGTCAGTTCTTTGCGAATCTGTTCTTCACAAAGCTCTAAGAGGTTTTTCACCACGTGGAAGGCACGGTGCAAGCCACCTGGAGAAACACAGCAGTGCACAAGGCATGTTCCCTGCCATCCACTGACAGGTACACCACTACACGTAATACGTGTGTGTACATCCCACACAAAGTGGTGTCAAGGAAGTTGTAACAGCTTTGTATAATATGGTCATTAGCAGGCAGATTCTGGCACTCATGGGTCGGTGTGGACTAGTGTGTAAATGTGCTGCATCAGGGCCCTGGGCAACATCATGGCAACCTCCTATTTCATAAACCCGAAACTCACATTACTGAATTCTTTCAGGAATGCATTTTGCAACTTCCATGCACTCTCGAAGCAAAGGCCATAATGCTATAGCTTTTGTTCCTTTTGGACAGTTCACCCTCTGGGAACGTAAGTGGGTACTTGGTATATTCTAGGCCATCACCAGCCTCTAGCGTGGTCAAGAGTCTAGTTCAGTGCTCAGTGTTACAGTGGCAAGTCTAAGATGCCTCTCTTTAAGGCAATTTGTTCTCTGATTCATGATAATATCTTAATATTTTAACAAAGGAACTTTCTAACTTTTATTACATATTACCTGTGTTTAAAAGATCATATTCACTTGCCATTTATCATTGATTTTAAGGCACACATTTTTCACATTTTAACATTTTTGTTATCAGGATGTGTCCTCCAGTCATTGGCATGCTGTTATTTAGTTGGTGGCATTCCTCCTCATCCTTAAAAAAAACCTTTTTTAATGATACAAGCCTCTGCTGGGGAAGCATAGAAGAAACGCCCCTCCCGTGTTTCTGGTAAATGGCACATTAAAGGATTCAGGGTTTGGGTCCTAGAGTTGTGAGAATCTTATCTTACTTATATCTTGACATATCATTGTGAAAGAGGGAACAACAGCATAGAGAGATATGGGATAAAATTGGTCCATGAATTTGGACTGTTTGTAATGAATTCAGCTAACATTCAGTAAATGCTATGGAGTATATGTTCTTCTACTGTGCAATATGCCCATGGGCATATTAGAAGATTCTAACAGGTAGAAAAGGCACTGTTATACGATAAGCTAAATGACTATGAGAGGTGTAATAATAGAATATATGAATAATACCAAATGACAGAGTCAGACAATCAATATAAATCCTGAATGGGAAGAGGTTGCTTTGGGCTGGGAAAAGTTAATGGAAGATATGAGAAGTGAACCGGCTTTTGAAAGCAATAAAAGATTTGAATAGAGGAATTGGGAGCTGGGAGGAAAAAATATGTTTTCTTCCCTGTTTTTTAAAACATCGGTGTCCAATAGGCATAGCCATAGATTAATTGAAAATGGATGTGTATTTTTAGGCTCCAAACATGCATTTGAAAATACAGCCTACATTCATAAGATTGACTGTTTCACTAAGAACCAGTTGGAATATATCGGCTTTGAACATTTTTCACTAGCTTAGGGTGGCAAAAGAAGACCACAAAGCCCTGGCTCATGTTTGAGACAGCACAGACAAGACTGGCTGGGCAGATTTAACTCCAGAGAGGTTTCAAGGGACTGTCTACCTTAGACATGAACATGAAGGGAGTATGATGGGTGACTCAGAGAGCACTCTTGAACTGGGTAAAATGACTAGTCCATTCTCATCTGAAACAAGCTAGTCTAGGCCACACTTGGATTGTTGAGCAGGTAGTTATGAGGTCTTCTAAATAAATAAGTCATAGTTTTGGAAGATAGTCTTGGCTTCCCTGGTGGTTATGCCACTTACGTTTCAAGTCACAGTGAGCCCCTTCTTCCGAAGTGTGGGCTGTGGGATGCTATACTACATGTAGGACTTAGTGGAGGGCTCATTTTCAATCTCAAATGGGCCTGCCCCATCTCCTTCTCAGTCATTTACTTCCTTGCTTCTTCTAATGCTTTAAAGCACAATTTGAGTGTTCCAGAACACTTTATCCATAAAGTGTGATGTTACTTCTTTACATTTGCAGTACGGTTCTAAAGTTTAAAATTAAATGATGAAGACCCACTCCACAATCATGAATACCAGATCATATTGCTTACTTTTAAAAAGTGTCTCTTTTCAGTTTATCTTTGGTTCTAATGACTGAAAGTTCTGTGAAATACATTTAAGAGATCTTCTTCCATTTTAACAATTTGCCCCAGGCTTGGGATATCCAGTTCCTCTTTTTTCCATCCTTTCCTTTCTTTCCATCTGCTAGAGGAGCAGTTATCCATCCACTGTGCTGCACCTTACATACTTTTACAAAATACTGGTGCCCAAAACCCACCCATGGAGATTCTGATTTATTGGTTTGAGGTAGGGTTCAGAATCAGGTTTTTTTTTTTTTTTTTCTGAGACAAATGGACATGTAACATTATTTTAGTATCAGATGTACAACATAATGATTTGATGTTTGTATACATTGTGAAATAATTCACCACAATAAGTCTAGTTAACATCCATCACCATACATAGTTACAATTTTTTTTCTTGTGATAAAATCTTTTAGGATGTAACCTCTTAGCAATTTTCAGGTATACAGTACAATATTACTAACTGTACTCACCATGCATTATATCCCCATGACATTTATTTTATAACCGGAAATTTGTACCTTTTGACCACCTTCACCAATTTTCCTCACCCCCTACTCGCCTCTGGCAACCACCAATCTATTCTCTGTATCTCTGAGTTTGTGGTTTTATTTTGTATTTTTTGTTTTGTTTCTAAGACTCAGTGTTGGGTCTTTTGTTGTTGTTGTTGTTTTGTTGGTTCGTTTGTTTGTTTTAATTCCCTGTGTGATTGTAGAACCAGGCTTGAGATCCACTGTGTCAGTTTTGAAACCTGGTCAGAACCAGTGAATATCTCTAAATCCAGAGATTTTTGAGGCTGGACAAGTTTCATAAATCATGAGGCAGAATTTTCCCAGCAGCTTTGGAACAAAGACAAAGAATCCAGAACATTCTTGGGCCCCAATGCTGAATTACACCTAGACTAAGGAATTTTACTTTTTAGTTGATTTCTGCTGTAAGGTAACCCACCCAGTTACCCCTGTGGCTAATATATATATTACTTTAATGAAAGTTAGAAAAAGCCACCCTTTGTTTAAGACACTATTGCTATTTTCTGGCAAATTGTCAGAATAAGTATTCAAATCTATGATAACTATGTAAATGGTACTCCATGGAGTTGTGCAGTGCCCAGCCTGCACAACCACACCTGTGACCCATCATGTTCTTGTTTTTCTTGTTTAAACAAGTTATGACCTGAACTAGTGACCTGGAGACTATAGGCCTCAGATGACACACATTGACAGGCTGATTTCGGCATGGCATCTAAGATAAAAGGCAACTTCAAAGTCTGAGATGATAGGTTAAGATGTTCTCAAAAGGCTCCCTGCTTCATGACTCTGTCTTGTTGCTTAATTTAGCCCAGTTGCCAGGGAAATAAATTCAAAATTGACCAGTACAGTGTTGAGAAGCTGTGCATGAATAATAAATAAAATTCATGGCAAATATGCCTTTGCTTGACAACCCTGGATGGCTTTATTTGCTTTTGCAAACCTAAAGGCCAACATAACCTGCTCAGCCTCTACAAAATTGCTAAGTAAGCCAGGCTTATTTTCAAATTTCTCAGCATCTTTGTTTTTTTTTCCCTTTCTTTATGAAAGTAGACACCAAGAAAAGGCAGGTAGATTACTCAGGGAATATTCTGAAAGAAGGATTTAGCCCTGTACCTCACTGCCTGGCCAGTGGATTCCATGGTTGGTTCCCATCTTCACTGTAGCTGCATTTAAGCAGGCTCTGATAGTGTAGCTGTGCTGTTCACTAGAACCTTCTACAGTGATGGAAATGGTGTATAATGTGCAGTCCAATAACATATATATGTATGTATTATGTATATGTACACACACTTTATAGGTAGATAGATATCCCTAACTGTGTGTAGCTATTGAGCACTTGAAATATGGTTAGGGAAACTGAGGAATTGAATTTCTCATTTTAAATACTTTTAATTAATTAGAATTTAAATTGAAATAGCTATGCATAGCTAATGGCTACCATATTAGACAGTACAGATCTGAAAGCATCAGAAGTAACTGGTGCACTTTAAAAAAATCCAGCTGCCAGAGATCCACTCAAGCAAACTAAGTCTGAATTTCTGAGAGTGGGGTCTGGCTATTAACATGTTTTAAAAGTTTCCCAGGGGACTGTGATATGCAGGCAGGGCTGAGAAGCACAGCCCTTATTGATTTGCCATCTGCATGTATCTGAGAGTTTTGCTGAATCCAGACTTTTTGAACTCAGAGCACCAGGTAAGTAAGTATTGTGGGTGGAAACGGGTGTTGTGGATGGTAAGTAATGAACGGTTGGACAAGTGGCTCAGGGAACCTGAAGGTAGAGAAGACAAAAGAGTTGAGGTGAGCACCCTAAGGAGGCTTTTGTCACAAACATAGTGGATGGGTGCAGTGTAGGAAATGCTGGTGGGAGAAAGAGCTTCAGGATAAATAATCAGTATCAACATTTCTTCCATTTGACATCATTTGTTGAGAACATTTTGTACTAGCCCCTGCCATAGGGCCACAAAGGTAGAAAAGAAGGGTCCCTGCCATGGAAAAAGTTACAGGGTGTAGAATTAACAAAAAGAAGAGAAAAATCAGAAAAACTTGACCAAGTAAGAGTAATCCTTATTTAACTCCTTACACGTACCATTTGCCGTTATAAGACAGCATGAGTAGCTGTCATATATGTCATTAAATAGGTGTTGGGTTATCTCTGTTGTAACTTGTGTTCATTAGCAGCAGTATCCTCTGTGTATATCTTCTTAGCCTTCATGTGGTCTGTTTGTGAACAGTTTAAACAAACTGAAAGGAGCCTGAGTGCAAAATCCACCTGCAATTTCCCATAAGCAGTATGTGTGAAGTTAATGTCTATAATAGTTTTTGGCAAGTGCATTAAATAAGTCTTGTCATTTTGTCCACCCCCTTGCCACCCCTTCCCCTTCACAACATCACATCTTACACATTTCCATTTCTAACCATAGCCTAAATCAAAGTATTTTCTGTGCTCTGATGGGATGTAAATGGAAGAATTAAGGAAAAACTTCTCTAGTAGTAAGGGTCACAGGGCGTCTATGTGTGGGGAGCAGCCCACAGTCCTTCTGTCCCCTGGAAGCAGCATCAAGTATGTCTCTATGGCTTTGTGACTGCTCATCATGTGCTTCTGCATCAGCATTCACTTGAAAACCTGTCTTAATTTTATCATGTGTGTAGTGTTTGGGGTAGGGCTTCTCACCAGGAGAATGTGGAAGCTTGGAGCATGACAGGCACTCCTATTCTCTGGGCATTTGACTTCCTCTTGACACCAGCATAACAAATAATATAAACAGCATAAATTAGTTCCATCCATCTTTGTGCTTTATATAATTGGTATCATAGAGTGTGCATGGCTTTTATGTCTGGCTTCTTTCCTTTAACACAGTGTTTGGGAGATTCATTCATATCATTGGGTGTAATGGTAGATTGTTTACCTTCATAACTGTAGTGTTTTCCCCTGTGTGAGTAAACTCAAATATATTTATCCATTCAACTGTTGAGGGATGTTTGGGTAGTTTTCAGTTTGAGGTTATTACAGTTGCTGCTAAGAACAATCTGATACATGCAGTCCAGTGAATGTAAACACATATTTCTATTGGGAATATAACTAAAAGTGGAGTCATCAGGTAATAGGATATGTGAGTATTCAGCTTAAATAGATATGTGCCAAACAGATTTCCAAAGTAGTTGCACCAATTCTCCTGTCCATCAGCAGTGTAGGAGAGTTCTGGTGCCTCCGCTTGTCCTTTTCCATCTTCTCATTTGAGGCATTCTGGTATATGTCCAGCATCACACTAGGGTTTAATTTGCATTTTCATGGTAACTATTGAAATTGAGCACCTGTCATGTTTATTGGCCATCTACAAATAATTTTTGCTGCTTGTTCTAACATGGTTATTCTAATTACAGATAGCCAATTTTTTTTTTAAGATTTTATTTATTTATTTGAGAGAGAGAGAGAGCATGCAAGAGCACAAGCAGGGGGAGGGGCAGACAGAGAGAAAGGGAGAAGCAGACTCCCTGCTGAGCAGGGAGCCCAACGATGCAGGGCTTGATCACAGGACCCTGAGATCATGACCTGAGCTGAAGGCAGCCGCTTAACCGACTGAGCCACCCAGGTGCCCCTATAGCCAAATTTCTTATCCCATTTTTTCTCTAGCACTTTTCATAGCTTTTTTCTTTTTTCTTTTAACCAGTGTAATGTCACAGAGAAATCAAATTCCCTCCTCTTAGGCTAATCTAATACAGTTGTTTTCTTACATTGTTCAGTTACCTATAGTAGTAAAGGGAACAATTTTTGTTTCTTAAAACAGAGAGGAAGACTTCCCTAAAGTGAAATAATTTGATGTATAATAAATATGAACAGACTCAAGGAAAATGATGCATAGTCATTTTGGAATTTAAATAGCTGATGTAAGTTTTTGGATGAGATAAATTATTTTACATCAACTATATCTTCTCAAAAGGCAGTCAGTCTTAATAGTGAGAGAGAGAACAAGCCTAGAGAAGAACTTACCCTGACAGAATTTGCTTTCTAAATGAGAATACTGTTCTAGAACTGATATGACATTGATTTAAATCAAATGAGCTATTGTTTAAAAGGCCATCTTATATTATTAGAATTGAAGGCTGCCAAGGTATTCTGTGAAGTACAGTCATGGAACTTTAGAGAAGGCTTCCATTAAACTCATTAAACTAACAGAGTGACTGGAGCATTTTGAGCTTTGCTATAGACCACATGGGCAGTGTGACAGCTAAGAAAAGAACACGAGAGTATAGTAGGAGATGCAGAAGCTTGGTTGTCTGGCTGTGCCCTCATTTTCCTGCTTTAAGCAAATACACAGTGGATTTATTGCCTGACAACGAGTGACAAAGGTATATAAAAAGTACTGGCTCTCCTTTTTGGAGAAAAAGATTTAGTTAGTTATATATTGCTGACGGAAGCTTCTTACCCTTTGAGGCATCAGTAGGATTTCAACTGACCCCAAGTCTTTCCAAATTACTTGCTTAGGTATTTTTCTACAAAGAAAAGAGTTCTATGAAAGTGTCTAATTCAAGGAACAGTTTTCTCAAAGGCTTGAGTGTCTTTGTGTGTTCTACTTCTTGACCAAGAGTGAACACAATGCACATCTCTCCTCACTTGTAAGTTCTTGCTCATGTGTCTTCCTGATTGGCCTCAGCAGGAAATGGATCAGTGATGGACTGAGAGGGCCCTGTGGCTTGACCGACCACCATCTCATCCCTGTGCCTGTCGTTCTATCATTATTGCTGTACCCCTGTGAGTTTTGGAGGATTTGGGATTTGGGAGTGGGCTTTAAAAAACACATGTATACTTGAAATTTTTATCATTTGGCATCTTATCAAAGACTTGCTAACATAAGTCCTTCAAGGGAAGAGGAGGAGAGGGGAGAGAAGTTATGAGAGAAGAAATGAGTTAGAACCCCAGTTTTACAGTCCAGTCTTGATTCTGTCCAAAAAATTTACTGAAAGCATCACTCCTGAAAGGTATATATATATTCACTTCTTATCCCAGGAGTATCACAAATTTGAGGGTAAAATGTATTTTGGAGCAGACATCAAGAAATGTGTTCAAATACAGCTTCTGCATTATTAAATTTGTCCTTAGATCAAATATAGGGTGTGTGTGTGTGTGTGTCTTCATTTTCACCCATTTCTTCCTCGAGATGATGGGTGTGACAACAAACAAAGAGGAAGGGCGACAATTATTTCTCCTTGTCACTGGTCTTTGCCTTTAAAATTTCTTCTGGCCTTTCAAACTGGCATGTTTCCCTCTGCCTCTAAATGGCTCATGTTTCAGAAATATTCTGAGAGAATTGTTCCACTGTGTTTCCCATCCTATAGTGAAAATCTCTGGCTATACATTCTAGAGAAACTTGGTATGAATAATAAAGAGTAAAGAAGGGTCCACAGAAAAGACCACCTGATAGACCTCTCTTGAGTTCCACATGTGCTCTGTGATACCCTGTTTTCTCCATCCTTTCTGGAAATGCCTGAATTATACCCTAATGGGCAGTGAACTCTTTGTGCTTTAAGGAGGGAGAGAAGAGGATCTGTTTGACTTTTGCTGAAGTTAGTCAATTAACACCTTGAGGTAGTAGCAGATGTTACTACCTGGAAGATACAATGACCTTTGATTTGAAAGAAGCTAGCACTTTAAAGTTTCAGATAATTGTGTTTGAGATAATTCACAGCTGGTCTGGGGCCCTCGCCTCTTTCACTGACACTAAGCCATATTTTAACTCATCCCCAGATGTACAAAGTCTATTCATTGACTCAATGAGTCATTAATTGCCTTTAAAGTTTCATTAGAAGCAGAGACATTGCTAAAGACCTTGTATTAGTCCCCTTTGATCCATGTTCAGTTAGACTTTTTTTTTTTAAAGATTTTATTTATTTATTTGAGAGAGAGAGAATGAGAGACAGAGAGCATGAGAGGGAGGAGCGTCAGAGGGAGAAGCAGACTCCCCGCCGAGCAGGGAGCCCGATGCGGGACTCGATCCCCAGACTCCAGGATCATGACCTGAGCCAAAGGCAGTCGCTTAACCAACTGAGCCACCCAGGCGCCCCTCAGTTAGACTTTTGAAGCAAGAATTGATAATGTAACCAATGATGTCAAAAAAGAGAGGGTAATGCAGCTATTGGATTCTCCACTGTTCAGGTCCAACAAATATTGAAAAATGTATAGGACCTCTTGGAATGGCTTCCAGTCAGCCAATGTGAGATGCTGGGTGGATAATAGATTATTGATGGTGATAGTTTGTGTGAGCTCACATGTTTGCTGTATCTCTTCCTCCTTTCCCTGTCCTCACTTGTAGGTCATTTTTTGCTGTCACCCCTTCCACATAAATACCACATCTGCTCAAGACATAGACTTTATTTTGAACGACACAGGTAATTCAAAAGCTATTTATGTTCGGATACTACTCACCTAATTTAAATAGCCCAGCAATGATGAAATACTAGCATAGCAGAATCTAAAATAGTTTGGCCCAGCTTATTAAGTTGTTATGATGCACATTACAAGCTCATTTGCTGTAATTAATTAGTGGAGAGAGGCTAGAGCCTCAGCCTTAATTGCTTCTATCTAACAAATGTTTTTGAGGAGAGTTCATTTATTAAGAAGAACACAACTGAGAAGAGTACATATGCAAAAAGTTCCTTTTGTTCTCTCTTCACTTTACATTTTTTCCAATGCTATTATTTAAAATGAATTTTTTAAAGCTCTAGATAGAAGCAAGTATTGTGTTCCTTTGCCAGCAGTCTTTTCTACTAAATTGACATTTCCTAAAATATCGTCTTTACATGCAGGGTGTTTTTCTCCCAGTAGTTGCTGACCGATCTTCATGCTTTAACTCTTTCAAATCCTTAGAATATTTAGGGAATCAAGTTGGGAGTAATAATGGGATTCAGTTTTCTCCCTCTCCTTGTCAAGCCTCTAGAGCAGGATGAGATGACAAGTATAATTTTGCACTATGAAAATAGTGATATAAAACCCATAGAATAGATAATACCGGATTTTGACATTGGTCCCCTGAACTAGGATTATTATTTTTTATGGATATTCATTTTTTAGATGTTAACATGCAAACAGTAATAGTTCTTTCATTATTTAGCTCTGAATAATTTTCAAGGTCTCTTCTTACATATATTATTTCCTTTAGTCATATTCCAAGCATTGAAGCTGGCTGGGCAAATGCTGTTCCTCTCCATTTACAAGTAATGGAACTGACATTTAAAGATGCTAAGGGATTTGGCCAAGAGCATGTATCTGTATTTAGTGGAGGCCAGAAGCAGGCCTGGCCTTCTGATAATTGGCACATATCCCTCTATAAAGATTTTAGGGGCGCCTGGGTGGCTCAGTTGGTTAAGCGACTGCCTTCGGCTCAGGTCATGATCCTGGAGTCCCTGGATCGAGTCCCGCATCGGGCTCCCTGCTCGGCAGGGAGTCTGCTTCTCCCTCTGACCTTCCCCCCTCTCATGTGCTCTCTCTCATTCTCTCTCTCTCAAATAAATAAATAAAATCTTTAAAAAAAATAAAGATTTTAAACATACAGAGAATAAATATAACAGATATCCACATATTCACCTCCTTAGATTTAATAAATGGTAGCTTTCTATTTTCTTGCTTCAGATCATTTTTATTTGAGTGTTTGAAATCAAGCATTGTGAAGCATCTAATACTGTCCTTCCCCCATCTCTTTCTCATCCTTCCTGTCCTCCCTTAAGGGTCACCATAATCCTGAATTTGTTGGAAAGCATTCCCATGAAAATTTTCAGACTTCGGCTCTATATGTATATATCCATGAACATATAGAATACTGCGTTATGCTTTAAAATTTCACATATGTGGAATCATATGTACCATTTTGCAACTTCAGTTTGGTCTTATCTCTTAAGTAGTATGTTCCCAAAATTTATTCCTGTAAATCTAGTTCATTCATTTCAACAGGTGCATAGTATTCCATTGTATGAATAAGCCATGTTTATTCTTCCATTCTTTATTTATGGACATTTGGGTTACTGTCCATTTCCCCCTATTTCAAACAGTGCAGTAAAGAATACCTTTGTGCAAAAGAATATCATTACCCCTTGGCCAAAGGTACAATAATTTCTCTAGGTCTGAAGGATATACCTAGAAGTTTAATTAATATGCACATTTTCAGGTTTCCTAAGTGTTAGCATTGGTAGTTGTACCAGTTTGTACGAGCAATATATAAATTCTCTTTCCCCACATTCTTTCCCACAGTTGCTGTTATCAGTTTTCATATTGTTCTCCCCCACTCCCCTAATTCCATTGGTGTATAATGATTTCTCCTTGTCTTAATTTGATCCTTATGTTTACCTGTCTTTCCTTATACTTATTGGTCATTGAGATCTCTTCTTCAGCAAATTGCCTGATTATACTATTTGCTTTTTTTTCTGTTAAAATTTTTGCAGTAATCTTATTATATATAGGAATTTCATATATATTCTGAATATTTTAGTAATTCTATCTCCTCCCAATCTGTGACTTGTCTCAACTTTGCTTATGGTGACTTTTTTATGGTACAAAAGATTTTTATTACAATGTGTAATATGATTTACTAATATTTTCCCTTCTATTTTTAGTATTCTGCCTTTTAAGAAATCTGCTTTAGATTGACATCATAAAGATACTCACCTATTTTTTTTTAAGGGCTTAAAGCTTTATAGATCTTATAATCATTTTGAACTTATTTTTGTGGATGGTGAGGGGTAGAAATCTACTTTTACTTTTCCCTTGTGGATAAGCAATTATCCCAGTGACATTTATTGAATAATCCATATTAACTTTTGATTTTTTTAAATTTAGTTTTTATTTTCTAACAAATGTATGTACAAAAGACAAATACTCAAGAATTCTACAGTCTATTTTAGAAATGAAAAATAGAAGTTCCCTGCTATTATACCTCTTAACCATTTTCTGCACCCCAGATATAAACATTATTTTATTCTTTTAGTCTTTATAAGGTAAAAAAAAAAAAAAAAGGAAAGAAAAGAAAAGAAAAAAATTGTCTCTTAATAATATGCTTATGATATCAGTTCTTAATTTGTCATATTGGGACATTATTCTTTAAGTTTAAACTCTGGAAGTTGAGGGGTTTTTTTTGTTTGTTTGTTTGTTTCTGTTCTCCTAAAATAGTATCACTGTAATTTTGGTTCAATAAATATTCCAGATTTACATCATTTTCATTATGCAAACTATTTACAAATGAGCTAGGTACTATAGTTTAATTACCTTTCCTGCACATTTTTTGGTTTGTTTTTCTTGGAGTTATGGTCTTATTTTATTCATATATTTATTTTTTATGTTCTTTTCATAATTAACCTCAAACTTTCTCTTATATAGATCTCCTCTCATATTCAAACACTTCCATTTTATGACAATATCATCTTTTAAAAATTATTTTAATTGAGATATAATTGACATATAACAAATAAGTTTCAGGTGTATATCATAATGATTTAATATTTGAACATATTGAGAAATGATCACTACATTAAGTCTAGTTAACATCTATCACCTCACATAAGTTACAATTTTTTTTCCTTGGGATGAAAATTTTTAACATCTACCATCTACTCTCTTAGCAATTTTCAAATGTATAATACGGTATTATTCACTATAGTCACCATGCTATACATTATATCCTCATGACTTATTTTTTTTTTATACCTGGAAGTTTGTACCTTTTGACTCCCTTTGCCCATTTCACCCATCCCCCAATTCTCCTATATATAAATGAGATTAAGTAGTATTTCTCTTTCTCTGTCTGACTTATTTCACTTAGTGCTCCCAAGATTCATCCATGTTGCTGCGAATGGCAAGATATCGTTCTTTTTTATGGCTGAATAATATTCCATTGTATATATATACATTTTCCTTATCCATTTATCCATTGATGGACATATAGATTGTTTCTATATCTTGGCTATTGTGAGTAATACTGCAGTGAACTTTGGGGGGGCGCATATATCTTTTCAAATTAGTGTTTTCATTTCCTTTGGATAAATATCCAGAAGTGGAAATGCTGGATCATATAGTAGTTCTGTTTTTAATTTTTTGAGGAACCCCCCATGCTGTTTTCCATAGAAGCCACACTAATTTACATTCCCACCAATAGTGCACAAACATTCCCTTTTCTCCACATCTTCTTCAACACTTGCTTTTTTTTGTCTTTTTGATAATAGCCATTCTCACGTGTATAAGGCAATATCTCATTGTGGTTTTGATTTGCGTGTATCATCTTTTTAAAGATGTCTGTCCCAGAAGCTTCTGACTTTCTCCAATCTGGACAAGTTATTCTCTAGGAGGTAAATGGCTGGTGTCTTGAGATCTGTTATCATTCTGGGAATTCCCTTTGCTTCCCTCTTGGATTAGATTGCTTGTTTTCTGGATCCCATTCTTCCTCTCTTGGCTTAATTCCCTTAATTCAGTGGAATGTATTCATTAGTAGCTTCCTAAGAAAGAGTACATGTTAGATAAAGTTTTGGGGACCTTTTGTGTCTGAAAGTACTCTCTATATAACTTGGCAAGGTATAGATTTTTCCCTCAGAATTTTGAAGACATTACTTCATTGTCCTACTTTCTTGTAAAGCTCTTGAAAAGTCAGAGCCATTTTATTCCTGATCTTCAGTAAGAGAAGACTGGAAGTAAGGAAGAAGTCTTCCTGAGCTGCAGAACATGAGTCCTTCAGTGCTAGAATCTGAAAGAAACTAATGTGTGTTCAGTGTCTTCTTGCCTGGGAGAGGTGGGCAGGGGACACCCATAAGGCCCCAGTGAGGAGAGAAGTCAATAAGTGGGGGGAGCCAACATTTTGGAAGCCTAAGGATACATGAGTTTCCTATGGGCCAAGTGAAGATAGTCAGGTTTGTGTTGTCTTCAAAGAATCTCCCCTAGGAGCTTCCTCATAGGTTAGGAGACCCCAGCAGTAAGAGTATGGGTGTACTTTCTGAGTCAAGATCTGGGGGTGCACAAGAGGTCAACTAGAAAGTGCACTGTTGTAGTGTGGAGGCTCCAAGGTGGGAGGTCAGCCCTCAAAGGGCCCTCAAATTTACATTTGGGTGCTTGCCACCCAGAGGACACTCACAGCCAGATTTCAACAGCATCATGGAGGGCTCAATGGAGATGTTTTCAGTCATACCAAGTTTGCCACACAAAGTACCACTTTGTAAACACTCTTGGAGGAAGTATTCCAGTAAGAAGAAAAGTAATTCTAGGAGACACAACCAAAGATATGGAAAATAAGGATAATTAGATAAATGTATTAAAGTGGGGTTTTTTTGTCCAAAAAATTATCAGGGTCCAAAGGGAAAACAAACAAACAAAACCCAACAAAAACCTCTACCATTCCAGAATTAAAATTCTAGATAATATTAGGATGGGGATGAGAGAAGTAAAGACTAAAGGGATGAGAGTGTGTTCTAACAACACAGCCTCAAAATCTACAGAACATCATGATGATGTAAGATTTTTTTCCCCACCAGAAGTATAAGGATGATTCAACATCAGAAAATATCAGTGGATTACAATATATTTACAGTCTTAAAAATAAAAATCATATATTCATTTCAAGAGATACAGGAAAATTATTTAATAGTAGGCAGCTGATTGTGAGTACAGATGTGGTATGCTGGAAATGTAACAAGAAATGACCCACTTCCTCTTCTCTGAAGGCTGGTGAACTTACTGTAGACAACTCTACCTTGAGTTAAGGGTGGAAAATCTTAACTTTAAATGAAAATTAAGATTTGTTTTATTTTGTCTTAGACTGGGTTCTTTAGAGACAGAGACTGACTGTAGAATTCAGGGCAAACATGTTTTTGAGGAGTATTCTTCAAAAAAAGTCATTAAGGTTAAGGATAAGAAAAGTGGAAAAGTGGGGCAAGGATATGATTTCAGGATACATGCCACAATAAGTTACACTACAGAACTGTCCCTCCTGGAGTCAGGGACTGGCCTCTTGTACCTTTGAAATCAGTTGTTGATATATATGTGGTGATGGGGCGGTGGTGGTGGTGGTGCTATGACTTCCCAAGAAAGTTGGCACCTGTCAGCTGAGAGCACTTCTCCTGAGAGAATTGTCTGGGAGCTATTCATTGACAACCTTCACAGCAGCTGAGAGGAGAGTGTACAAGCCCAGTAAATGGGATGAGGGCAGTGTAGAGAGGAACAACTTAGCTTCTACCACATAGAAGTTCATATTCATATATTCAGTTCAGTTCATATTTTGAACTGAAAATTCTAGTTTCTGGATCAAGATTGTATTTTACAATTTAAAGTCATTGTAGGATTTTCCACATCATGTGGAAGATTGCTTGTTTTTATCCAGAGGCAGAGGAAGATGTCCTCCAACTAAAAAGGACAGCACAAGACAGAAAACAAAACTAAAGTGGCTTTTTCTGATTACATCTCATGAATTCTGCATGCTCGATATACTACATGTGTATATGCATATATACATATTATGCATCTATACACATCATCACATTTCATGTCACACATACATGTTTGCACATATATACACATATGTATACATAGGTATTTTCTCTGTTGTCTCATCTTATATTCTATAGCTTAGAAAAAAAGTATTATATTCTTATAATGATCTTATAAGTGGCTACTGTTAACATCAGTATTATATAAGCCTTAAGATCAAAATGGCTGTTATTCCTATAGCAAAATTGTAGATGATAGTCATATTTTCTTTTTAGCATTCTACTTGTTTGAAATAAAGTTGAAAAGAGGGCACTTCTTTTTCTGCCAAAGATCTGGAAACACTTTGTCCCTGGATGGACTTTCAGCCAAATGAGGATCTCCATAGGAATGGAAGAAATCACACGCTCTGCTCTAGGATCCTTCGTTTGCCAGGTCACATTGCTTTACTTTGGATTCCTACCATCTGAGAGAAGGTCAGTCCAAAGACCTAAGACCTACCATGGTGCTGCAGATTGCTGAGCAACATCATGGAATATGTCCTCTTGCATCTTTGCCAGGTAAGGATCTGAAGATGAGATGTTTGCATCCCTGGTGCCTCACATTTTTATGCCAAACCAGGACTGCACTGCAAGAAGTCTCTTTGCCAATTTTCCTTTATTAAAAAGATACTCCTCTCCATGCCCAAGAATAATATTATGGAAAAGGATAACCATTTAGCTGTGTTTGACCATGGTCCTAAGGAATTTAGCAGGATCCCACAGAATTCCAAACTACACATTTCTTAATTCATAAGCAATGGATGAAAAGTACATCAACAGACATGATAATAGAAAATGCATAAATCTTTAGAATGCTTTACAATGTCACTAGAATGTGAAGCATCAATATCATGATAGGTGTCATATACCATGGCTATATACACGGTATGGAAGCATTATATTTTGAGCAATAATAAAATATGCTTCTTTAGAAATTGTGAAAGCTGAGATGACCATTAAGGATTTGGCATTTCATTTTGCTGTATGGAAAGACTTTTAGCATGTGGTTTCACACCCAGCCCTTGGGAATTGGTCCAAGCTCAGTGGTCTTAGACATAGTCAACATCCTCTTCTTCTAGAGTTCAGATAGCCCCACTAGCATTCAGAATCTCCAGGCACACACTGCACCATTATTTTAAAGTACATTTCTTAGTGCCAGACAACAGGCAAACACTAGTGAAGTTCCAGGGAGAGGCATGTTTATTTGTTTTCTGTGGTTCAGAAACCATTTCCGTTTGCTTGAATAAGACACTGTCTAAAAGCAACTTCCTTTCTTTTCCCATGGCTCCTTGAGATGGTACAAGAATGATTGAGAGGTGATCTCATTTTGTAGGAGGCACTGAGCAGAAGAAAAGTTTTGAAAAATTAACATAAATTCATTCTGTGGGACTCAAGGTTGGGTTTTTTTGTCATTGTTTGGTAATTCCTGTCTTCTGTCCCTCAATAAACACGCGCGCACACACACACACACACACACACACACACACACACACACCCCTTGGTTCTAATACTACATTATAAAGAAGATTCATCTCAGGATGAAGTTCTATCTTTTAGCCCGTATCACTACTCAGGAGAGGTCATAAGTGAGAAGAAAACAATGAGCAATGAAGTAGAATTAACAAACAAAGTTGCTGAAAATAAAACTTTGTTTATACGTGGATCTCTGTGTACAGAGAGACTTGCTACATCAATACTGGACTGCTAATCTGAAAATCTGGAGTCTGACCCCTCTCTGACACCCATGTAATTTTGGACAGGACCCATAATCACACTGAGCTTCAGTTTCTGTTTGTGTAAAATGCTGAAACTAGTTACGCACTTTGCTTACTCCAAATAATTATTGCTAGGTATCAAATGAGATAACAGGTGAAAATATGTCATGAACTACAAAGCACTTTACTAATATAAGATCCCAGTAGGACATAAATATGTTAAAGCTAGTGATTAAATTGGTTTTCTTAACTTTGTGAAACCTTCCTATTTATGCCCTGTGCCATGAGGCCCTCAATTCCTACTTAAAACTGGTCTCCTACCTCCAGTCCCATACTTCAAAATCTTTTCAATCTCTCCTATAATTTGAAATCTCCCTAAATTGCCATTTTCCAGCGAAATGTCTTAACTCTTAGAAGTCACTCAAATCCCATGTGGTATTTTAAAATAATAAAAATAAGATGCCATGGTAAAGGAATAATGTGGATGCTAATGTAATCTAGATGTCAGTTTAGATCTAACTGTCGCTTGAGAATCTGGAGGTCTGAACAAGTTGGTTCCTACTCCCAATTCCATAGCCCATAATTGATCAAAATAATGTCATATACATTATTGAGAACAGGTTTCCTGAAGATTGCTAGATTGATCTGGTCCTTTTTTTTTTTTTCAAATGACAGAAACTGAAAATATCTTCAAAAAATAAATAGGTTCACTTACGTAACTGAAAAATGGAAAGGTAGTATGACTTCAGGCATGGCAAGATCTATTGATTCAGATTATATCAACAGAATTCTTTTTCTTTTTGCTTTACTTTTTTCTGTGTTGTCTTCACTCATAGGCAGTCCTTCTTTGTTTGATAGATAGACATGCTGATGAATGATTTATTAGCAGTTAATTTATTAGCAGGATTTATTAGCAGTTAATCACTGCTGCAAGTAACAAAAAATAAAATAAAAATGATTTAAATGAGATATTTCTTTCTCACTAATGTGTCTAGATGTAAATAATTTAGGGCTGGTAAGACAACTATGTCCCATGACATCTTCAGGTACCCATTCTTAAAACTTTCTGAATGGCTATTTCTCAATCACCCATTGGTGTAATACTAGGAAGGGTTTTTATTTTCCATGACTCTTGTAGGTAAATATTCATCATCACCACAACCTAACCACATGTTGTCTTTTTTTTTTTTAAATCATTATGAGGTTATTATAAACTTAGGGACATTTACTAAATCTGCTATTTAGAAAACTGCTATTTTTATCAGGTTAGTGCTTTCAACCTTGGCTGCTACACGTTAGAATCACCTGAAGGAGCTTAAGAAAAAAATGGATTCCAAGATTCCATTGTTGACCAATTAAGTCAGAATAGCTAGGGAATGGGGCCTGGTTTGTTTGTTTCTTTGTTTAAATATAGGTATTGGGGCACCTGGGTGGTGCAGTCGGTTAGGTGTCCAACTTGGTTTCGGCACAGGTCATGATCACGGGGTGTTGAGATCGAGCCCCACATAGGGCTGTGTGCTTAGTTCAGAGTCTGCTTAAGACTCTTTCTCCTCCTCCCTTCCCCATCCACCACCCCAGTCTCTCAGTCTCTCTCTCTAAAATAAATAAATAAATCTTTAAAAAAATAAATGTAGGTTTCATCACACTGGCCTCCATAAGCAACTAAAATTAATATCGATTGAGGTCTATGTGGACTAATTGGTCTTCCCTAAACAAAATTTGTCTAAAATGGAGTAAGAAAAAAGCAATGACTCAAATATAAAGTGGTTCTTTGCCTTGTATCCGGCACAAACATGATACAAGTGTTCTCTAATGTCTCCATCATCTGCAGATGTAAGAATTCCAGGCATCTTCCTAGCCATGGGTATTTGGACTCATTCTCAAGAAGGATCCCAATTCCCTGTCCTTCCCATCTCTCTGACCCTTTGACTGGCAGGGCTTATTCTGTTGTTTGAATCCTGTGGTTCATCTTTGCTGATGAATAGCCTTAGCATCATTTCCATCTTGTCTAGACTAAAGCTCAATGCAGCACATACTGTTTAACAATTGAAAGAAATATCCTGAGATCAGACCTGTCCTAGGACACTCTTCTAAAGCTCCCAAGAGCCCAGAACTTGGCCTTATACCAAGCAAGTATATCGTGCTTGCCCAGTGTCATAAGTCCACCAGTGAACCTGTTTATTTAACTTGGGTCTTCTCTCAAATGACTTCACAAAATGTTAGTAACTAAAAGTCAGGTTCAGAAAGAATTTATTCTTATGGTCTGATAGGCATTTTCAATGACAGAAACCTGATTACTGAAATATCTGTGTCTCTCCACCCTTTTTCTTCAGCCATTGTTTAGAAGGCACCATATTTGACTCTAATGAAAATGTGAGGCACAAGTTTAGAGGCAGAACTGGCTGTTAGGAAGGACATGAGAATCACAAGGGTCGCCTGCTATAGCTGCTACTAGCTCTAAAAGGAATGAACTTAGTGTTTCACTAAGAAGAAAAGGAAAGAAAGAGCAGGGGGTGGAAATAAAGGATAGCATATCTTAACAAAAATGTTTTGGTGTAGCTGGTGAAGGAGAAAGATAAAGTTGATCCAACCATTTACATCGGGGACTGAGTCCTGCAAAATAACTACTGGCTGGATTATTACCTTCTTTCTCGTTACAATTGTAAATCAAATCCTGGGCTGGGTGGGTTCAGATACCTCTAACCTGTCAGGGCATGTGCTAATAATCAGGGTCCTGTTGCCTGTGTTTTACTCATATACCACAGCACCCCTGCAGCTAACCAGTATAGGGTCAAGTTTTTGCTGAGTTCACTTGTCAAGGGGGATGGTGGGTGCTGTTGTGGGCCTCCCAAGAGCTGCCTCTAAGGATCAGGGTCTTCCATGGAGGCAGTCTGGTGGGGAAAGAGTCTGGCTTTGAAGCCTGATAGATCTGCAGTTTCCTGGTTGGGAGGGGGCAGTGAAAAATGCCTAACATTGTGTAAAAGGGGCTCAATAAATGATATCTGTAGGAAGAGAAGATACCAGGAGGGAAATCATAAGCACAAAGTGGGTGCTGAGGCAACAAACATATCAGCAGGGGAATTTAATTTAGGAAGTGATCAGAGAGGAAAGAAGGCTGAGAAAGGTTGACAGCTGTGGTTTTAGAGAAGGATGTGAATTTATTCATTTTTTTCTCTCTTGCATCAATCTTCATGAAAAGTGGTAATCTTTGACTACCCATAATCTTGTCCCTTTCCACAAGTCAGCAAAAAGTAGTACTGTAATAGACCTGGATCTTTCTAATTATGACTCTGACTCCCCCCACTTAACTGTTTATACTATTATAAATAATATACTGTTTTGAGTCTTGGTTTTCTCATCTGTAAAAAGGGTGAGAAATATATGTCTTTTTCTCTGGGAGTTTCAAGGCTCAAATGCAGTAGTGTTTATCCATTTTATTTATCTCATTTATTCATTCAACAAATACCCATTGTCTACGATGCACCAAGCATTGCTGTGGGTGTGGGGGATATAGAAGTGAACAATGCAGGCTAACATCCCTGCTTTTATGGAGCTTACATTTTAGCAGTAGGAGAAAGATAATAAAGAAATAAGCAAATGTCTAATATGTCAGGTATCGACAATTGCTATGAAGAAAATACATAGCTAAAGGGATAGAATTACTGAAAAAACTTTGTAAACTATGAAGAACTACACAAAATTAAGATTTTACCCTATTTAGATTTGATTGAATAATAGGATTAAGCTCAAGGTCTTTGACACTGGAGACTGTATTTGACTTTTTCATACAAGAGGAATTTCTGTTATTGCTCATTACAAGATCAGCTTTTTTTAAAAGGCCCCATTTTCCCACCTTTTCCTAAGTCCTTATATTGGCATGAGGCTTCTAGGAAATGACTCATACTCTTTCAAAGAGAGAGAAATTTAATTCAGCATCAGAAGTATCTAGGATTTGAGAGTTTCATGAATCTTAATTCCAATCTTTATGTCTTTGGAAAGTTATTTTTCTTATATTGCCTAATCCCCATTTTGGAAAATAGGAGCAATCTTTCTTTTTCTTTCTTTTCTTTTCTTAACCTTTCTTTCTTTCTTGTGAACTACTAGAGATTTAAAAAAAAACCAAAAACACAAGATTTTATTTATTTATTTTTGACAGAGTGAGAGAGGACAACAGTAGAGGGAGAAGGACCGCTGAGCAGGGACCATGAGATCATGACCTGAGCGAAAGGTGGGTGCTTAACCATCTGAGCCACCCAGGTGCCCTACTCAGTGCTTTATATTGTTTTTATATTGTTGAAGAGAGAATCATATTATCTTTATAGGTGCTATGTATTGAATATTAATCTTCAATAGAGGTTACACTCAGTTCATTTTATGTAATTTCTTGATTAATGTTAAAAGCGTACTTCTCAAACATTTATGAATGTGCCTCTAAATAGAAGACATGTCTTTGAATAGAGAGAATAGCAAATCACTCTTATTCTTTCACCAGGGTGGATGCAAATAAATTAAAAGTGAAGCTAGAAGCCAGTTGCAGATTTTATTTTCTTGCAGAAACAGAGTACTCTCACCTAAATGTCCAAGTACTACCAACTCCACCTGGAAGGATTGCTTCCATATGATCTGAGTTAGTTGCCTTTGGGCATAAGGTAGTGTAATTTGAATTAATTCAGATACTCACTCCATTAAGCTGGGCTACTTTTAAAATGGAACTCCCCTATGTTAAAATTCAGTAGTAACTGTTCATTATCTCTCATTCTAAGATGCTTTATTAAATGCTTTTTAGACAGTCTCTAGTTGCCACACAGTAGGTGACCAACAGAAATATTTCCCAAGCTTATTTAGCAGTGACAAGACATTAACTTTTTTTCAAAGTTCAAGGAGGTGTTGATGGATGCATCGATGCTGTGAAAAACTAGAGAAGTCTTCCTTCACTTGCTCCCTGGACTCAAAGAACAAATATTAAAAAAGTCAATAGAGTGTTTTATAAAAGGATGTGCCCTTAAAGTGAGGGGCAGGATACGAACTATATTGTGACTTTGAAAATACCATGCTTTGCACCAGTAATCAAATTATTAGCTTTAAATTGTCCTCAAAGCTTAAATCCAAGGACTTTTCTCTATGTTTGTTTCTCCAAAAATTTTTGATTTGTATGAAGTGGGGAAGACCCTTGCATTTTTATTTTTAAATACTGCTAAGAAGGCTAGAAATTAAGATAACATTGAGATCCTAAAATCTGAAATCCAATTTAATAGTCTCAGTATGAGGGTGAATATTTTTTAAAGCAACAGTTCATTATCACTTCCCTGTCTTCAATCTATTCTTTTTTTTTTTTTAAGGGAAGTAAAGGTTTTATTTTTTTGCATTTTGTTAAAAGAAAATAAGGTTCTACATGATACAAACACCAAAGCAAACACTGATTTAATTAGGTATTTAAATATTTGCTGAAACATTATTTCTTTCTCAAATCCTACTTAAAAAAAAAATCAATTACTTGCTTTGAAAAGTAGAAATTTTTTTTAACGTTTGTGTGTGTCATAATTTCCAGGATGAAACTTGCCTTTTTAAAACTGAGGATAAGAGACTAATGACCCGTTGCATTTTTTCTTTCATATTTTTCCTACCTTTCCTCCACTTCTCAACAGGCTGTGTCTTTGTGCACCTGAAGGAAAAGACAAACATCTTTTTTTGAATAAAGCTGTCCTATACAACTTGCGGACATTAAGTGAGAGGAATTCTCTCAGGCACACCTTTTTCCCCCATTTCCTCCCACTATCTTGACCAGAGTTTCTCTCTACACATACTCCAATCTCATAACCTGAAAAGAAAAAGAAAACATTGTTCCAGCTCATACTGGTTTGAAATAGGCCTTTGAGCCCTATTTACAAAGAGTCATTTCCATAACAATATCAAAGCCCTCAATTTCTATTGGTGTTATAAAGAGGAAAATCTCTCATTCAAGTGACCCTTCAGACCTGTATTTTTTCCAAGGTGTAAGATCAGACGTGAAATGAACCTGTAAAGAAAGTGGTTGGGAAAAACCAATAAGCACACCCTGGGATTCTTTCCTGGCCTGTTAAGGGTTCCTTGTAACCCTTGGCATTTGCATTAGTCTTCTGTTGAATGTAAGAATTAGAGAAAGCACTTTA